>NC_056734.1:207953049-208098049 GCF_019279795.1 Protopterus annectens
TGAGATGGATTCCCCAGTCCTAACTTTTTGTGACCTATCAGTGAGCCAGATGGCTATTTGACAGATGGATTCATGCCTATTTTTGTAAGTTTAAAGGTGTCCATGAATATTGTGTCAGTTTGAATGGGGAGTGTCTCTTGTACTTTCATAGGTTCATAGGTTGATACTAGCCTATCTGCCCTAGGGCACTTATAAGCCTAGTCAGAGTGTGTTTGGCTTTCGCCACCCTTTTAGATTAGTTGACTGTGCCTCTGTATAGTAGGTCACAGAAGGTAGCCCTATTAAGGTTATTTTACTGTACCTCTGTCTAGCAAGGACACAGAAGAGATCCCAGGGGTAAACTTACGATCTCCCATCCACTCGTCAAGATTTCTCTTGAATAGGGTCAGTGAGGGGCTCTGCCTAACATGGATTGAGATTTTGTTCCAGAGAGAGGGGAGCCTCTGGGATATGAATCTGTCCCTCCAGCATGTCCTATTTATTTCTGTGCTGAGGTTCAAGTCCCAGGAGCGTGTAGCTCTAAGGAATTTGGATTTCTTGAGGTGGAGCATGTAGGCGGTACGCAACTGAGTAGAGCTGGAGTTTCTTTAGCCGAACTGCAGAGGGCATCTGTTTGAGTCCCTTGATCCTCTTGGTGAGGTACTTTTGGGGTCTTTCCAGTTGCTGCAGGTGTCAGGTAAGGTACATCCCAAATGGGGCATTGTATTCAATTATGGGCCTGATAAGTGATGAGTAGTGGGGCACAATGACCTCTCTTGATCTAGATGTGAACTCTTTCGTGATAAGGTGGGATATATAGAAGGTCTTTCTAACTACTTTGGAAACGTGATTGTCAAAGGAGAGATTACTATTTACTTGGGTCCCCAAGTCCCTAATTATTTCTTTTGTACTTAATGGATTACCACCTATGTGGTAATTTGTGGGCACTTTGTTTTTCCCAAAGGGGATGACAATGCACTTTTTGGCATTTAGCTTTAGGCCATGGCTCTGGCACCAGTTATCCATCTCTGCGAGACCCTTTTGGAGGATGCTCGTGTCACCCGGAGAGTTGATTATGGCACCCAGTTTGCAGTCATCTGCGAACTTGGTCAGCCATAGTCCACCTGTGTTAGCCTGTACCTTGGAGAAATATATACCGAACAAGAGAGGTCCCAGGACTGAGCCTTGTGGGATGCCACTTGTAACTGGTTTAGAGTCTGACATGGCACCTGCAATTCTGACCATGTGGGTTCTATCCCTGAGCCAGTTTGCAACCCATCTTGTGACATAGGGGTTGATATCTAAGCTGGTGAGCTTATTTATGATGCCCGAGTGGGATATTGTGTCGAAGGCTTTTGTGAGGTCCAGGTAGGCTGTGTGGACTACCTTCCCTTCATCTATGGCTTTGGTAACAGTTTCAAAGAAGTTGACCAGGTTCAAGAGGCAAGATCTGCCCTTAACAAAGCCGAATTGGGTAGGATCCAGTGTCTGGAGGTTCCCAATGTCTTTGTTTATGATTTCCATGATGATACGCTCCATAGCCTTGCAGACCAGGCTAGTCAGGCTTATAGGGCGATAGTTTCCGGGGTCCGTTGTGGCACCACCTTTGTGGAGCGGGACCACTGTTGCTGTACGCCATTCCTTGGGTACATATCCTGTAGTAAGGCTGAGATTGAACAGTGTCTTTATGTGAGGGTTCAGTTCTTCTTGCAGCTCATGTAAGACGCAGCCCGGGACACCGTCTGGTCCCATTGATGCTGTGTTTTTTTGCTTTGGAGAGGGCAGCTCTCACCTGTGCATCTAGGATCACAGGGAGGCTACATTCTGTTGGGATAGACATTTGCTCTTTTGGAGGGGAAGGGGGGAAGAAGTTTGCACTGAACCTTTCTGCCAGGATGTTGGCAATGTCTGTGGGTTCAGTGTATTTTTTGTCATTTTGCACTAACTCAGAGCATATCTGGGAGTTGCCTCCCAGGTTCCTGACATAACTAAAGAAGGCCTTGTGATTATCTTTAGTGTCTTGTGCAATTTTTCTTTCAAAGCTGGCCTTAGATGACTTTATGAGGGATTGTAGTTTCTTGCTAGTACTGATCTGAGATGCCTTCCCTTTTTGGGATTTTGCTCTATCATGTAGTAGCTTCCTCCTTCTGTTATATAGCTTATTTATGGCCTGGGTCCACCAGACAGGTCTCCTGCCTTTGGAGGAGTGAGTCTTGGTTTTATTTGGGATAGCATGCTCCATGCATTCCTGTAGGTATCCATAGAATGCTTTTGTAAAGGATTCTGCATTTTGGGCCGTGGTTTCCACTGGCCCGGGGCCTTTGAAGGATTCCACCTCAGTTTTGAGAAGTGTGAAGTTTGCTTTTGAGAAGTTCTTCACCGTGGTTTCCTTGGCTGGGGGTGGGGACGGAATATGGATGTCCAGTGAGATTAATTTATGGTCTGATCTTACCAATGAGGGGTATACCTCTGATGTGGAACATAGAGACCCCATGTTGGTGATGACCAGGTCCAATATGTTTTCCCCTCTTGTGGGAGTGGTGACCAGTTGTTCCATAGCATTTGAGTTTATAAATTCTAGGAACAGTTGGGCGAGGGTGTTTGGGCCTAAGTAGTTTTCCCAATCAATGTTTGGGTAGTTGAAGTCACCCAATATAATGGTGTTTGGAGAGACCTTCATATTTTCCAGTGTTCTCAGGAAAGCCAAGTGGGGTTCCTGTGTTTGGGAGGGTGGTCTGTAGCAGGCTACAAACTGAAAGGCAGTTTTGCTCACTGTTAGTTGCACATGGATGGTCTCCGATGCTTTGTGCAGTGCCACTAACCTGGAGGTGTGGGTATCTTTGATGAATATGGATACTCCCCCTCCTTTTGTGGTTCGGTCCGAGTTTTGTGGCTGAAAAGCATGGTATGAAGTATAACCTGGTAGTGCCGGGGTGCTTTCGGGAGCCTTGAACCAGGTTTCTGTTACTGCACAGATATCGATATTCTCCATACTGAGGAGAGTCATGTTACAGGCTTCCTCGTTCATGGACAGGGACCTATAGCTTGCAAGGATATGGTATGGATGTTTATTTATGGTAAGTTGGATGGGGAGAAGCTCAAATGTGTCACATTGTTTGACCAGACTTGAGGTGCTTTTATGTTTGATATAACTTGAGACTCCTCCACATTTACATATTAATTGTGCAGTAGCTAGTCTAAATGTGTGAGCCATTACAGACTTGCACTGCTGGGGTTCCCTCTGTAGCTTTAAACTAAGTTTCAGCAACTCCATCAATGCATAACCATATGATGTTCTTATTACAGGAAGTGGTTTTTTCCTGGTTTTTGTTACCCAAAAAACTGAGTAACAGTCCCACACTATACCCACTTCATATCCTCCAGGAACATCACATACTGCACATGAATGGGAAGTTAGGGATGCAAACAGAAGAAGGCCCCCTCCTACAAAATAAACCATTTTCAAAAATAGCTTTAACCAGTTCCATCTCAGAAATGGTGGAGAGGAAGTCAGTACCTTTAGAATCCTTAATAGCCTTTCTAAACCCCGTAAGCCTTTCCACAGTGTAACGTGGTACTTCAGGGCTACAGTCTATAGATAGGTTCCCACACTATAAGAAAAACATAAATTTGATATTGGAAACAAGTCTACCATATTTCTGACTGGCATCCATCTAGCACTATTGAGTATTGGAAGTTTCTAATGGTCGTAGTCTTTCTAGCAGTATATTTTCCCTTTTAAATCCTGACACTGTCATAGTAGGAATGTTTCTAGATTAGCACTTTTTGGTTACCAGCTTAAATTTTACCATAGTGCATTTCGTCAACAGAGGTCTGTGTTATACAGGTATTATACAGGTATAATGTGGCCAATTAAAGACATTATTAGGCAAACTGAGGCTCTGTGTTTCAATCCTAGCCAAATACAAGAGTCCTGCAAGTATGGAGTTTTGCATATTCTTTTTGTATGTTTGTGAGATTTCTCCAGGGACTCAAGTTTGTGTACCAAAACATGTCAGTAGAGTTTCAAAATATGTCTATATGATCTGGATCATAGCTGAAAAGAGTTGGAAAAGGACCAGACCTGGCTAATATGCAAACATCAAATAAATAAAAAAACAGAAATGAAAACCAACTGCAGAACTGCAAAGACACCAGGAACTCGGACACTATACTGAAAAACCAGAGAAATTTATTGCACAAACACGGTTTAGCGCTTTCAACAGTATTCCACTATCTTCATCAGAACAACAATTACACATGATTCAAAGCTTATATACATTCTAAAATCCCGCCAAAAACTATTAAACAATTGAATAATTGAATAATTGTTGTAACCATAGTAACTGCCCCTAAATCCTGAACGAAGAGTAAAAATTCCTATACAAAGTAACATCCAGAATTCATTGGATACCTGTAACTAATGGAACCCTCAAATGTCACATACCTTCATAAATATTATGCAAAAAATAAAATAAAGAAGAATAAAAAGTAAAAACTTCATATAAAACTTCCTAATTCAACGTAGTGCACATATACTTCAAATACATTGTATAAAAAATACTAAAAAGGTATATTAAACTAATAACAGTACTATAATAGTACCAATATATGTACATACATACAAAACATAAACCTGATAAGAAATAGGGATGTATCTTTGGAATAAACAGACATATTCTCATATGAGTTGGCCAATAGCCATATGATTTCACTATAGAGACATATAAAACATACTAAACATATTAACCCAATAATAAAGCAAAAAATTAAACCTTAACTAAAGGTTTCGTAGGGATCATTTCATTGAGCCCAGGAGATGTGGCCGCATCCAATCTAATCTGCCACCTAATCTCCTTTTCGCCCACAACAGCCTTTATGTTCCCACCTCTTGGATTGGGTGAAATCACTTCCAATATGGCAAATTTAAACATCTTACAATTAGGACTGTTGATAAGATGTCTCGACAAAGCATTGTTAACATCACACTTTCTCATGCAATATGTGTGATCATAAATCCTATTCTTCAAACAGCGATCAGTTTTCCCCACGTAAAAACTCATACATGTTTGGCATACCCCCAGATAAACTATATGCTTCGTCAAGCAATTGCCACTACTGAACCAAATTTTACTTTTCAAACAATTTTTCAAAACAATACTTGGGGAGTCTAATATGTATCTACAGAAATTGCACTGCCCACATTTTTTAGTTCCTGTTCTCTGTATCTTCATATTTTGTTGGTATTTAGATTTAATCTCAATAATTCTTTTTATATTGTTACCAGCTTTATATACAAAGTGTGGTTTATCACTAAGTTTATTTTTTAAAGACTGGTCACTGGTCAAGATGTTCCAGTTGGTTGCGATAATATTCTTCACTTGACAAGAATGTTTGCCATATTTAATAATACAAGCTTTTTTATATTCAATGTTGTCACCACCAGAATCAGTGTTGATTAACCTATCATCAACAATGGGTTCTTTGACAAAACCCACCCCCAGGAGTGGTTTGTATTTACGTCCCCATTCATTGCTAACATACTGGGTTATATCATTCACCATCTTACGGGGATACCCCTTGTCAATAAACAAATGCCCAATATATTGAAGCTCATGTAACATCACGTCCCTTTCAGTCGTCATCCGGGCTGCTCGGATGCACTGTCCTTTAACAATGCCCCTTTTGGTGCTATAAGTATGCGCACTAGAATAGTGCAAATAACTGTTACTAAATGTATCCTTCCTATAGATACATGATTGAAATTGTTCATCCTTGGTATAGATGAAAACATCCAGATAGCTGATACCCTTGAATTCAAATTGGTGAGTGAATCTAAGATAGTCGGTGGTGCTGTTAATAAAATGCATAAATTCCAACAGCACATCCACATCACCTTCCCACAGAATAAAGATGTCATCCAGGTACCTAACATATCTCTTGATGTTGGACATCCAAGAAGAGTGTAAAATATGTTCCATTTCCCAATCTAATAACACCATGTTGGCATAAATAGGGGCACAGGCAGTGCCCATGGCCACCCCAGTTCTTTGACGATAATGCTCGCCCTCAAAATAAATGTAATTGTGATCTAATACAATGTCCATAAATTCCAATAACAAGGAAATTTTATCCTTTCCTAGGCCACTCACTCCGTGCATGCTATTATTGAATCTATTCAACCCATCATCCTTAGGAATACAGGAAAATAAATCTTGAACGTCAATCGTGACGAATATAATATTAGGAGACCATAATTCCTTATTGAAAATGCCTAAAAATTCCCAAGAATCTTTAATAATATGATCCACTAAGTTGTAAATATGTTTGAGTTGGTGATGAATCACCTGACCAAAAGGAAATGTCTTGCTAGCACTTCCAGAAATAATCGGACGGAATGGTGGATCCTCCACTTGTTTGTGGACCTTGGGAATACCTGTAATAGTGGCCAAGATAGGAAAGTCAACCTTCAAAAATCTATACATATCCTCACTTATTCTACTTTCCACACTGAATTCTTCCAAATAGGAATCTATACGACCATGACCAATATTAACTTCATTAATAGACACAGGTGTATATTGTGAAGAATTGTTTAGTAGGTCAAAAATCTTGTTTTTGTATCTCTCCTGATCGTAAAGAACAATTCCCCCTCCCTTGTCGGCTGACATGATACGCACATTGTTGTTGCAAAGTACCTGTATCGCATCCATGATGTCATTCGCAACATGTTCCTTCGGTCTTATATGCTTATGTTTGTTATAAAAAGCATATAATTGAGTATTTACCACTTTCTCAAATGATCCTAAAGTACTACACATAGGTGGAGTAAACGTACTCCTTTTTCTCAATTCACCCGAGGGAACCCCACCAACAATATTTTGGTTGCGAAAAAATATCCCTAGATTAAGTTTCCTCAGAAACAGTTTGAATTCCACCAAGGTGTCAGTCAAATCAAAGGAGAAGTCTGGTATGAATTTCATACCCCTTGAACACAATTCAAAAAATTCCGGTAGAACAGCTTGGTCACTATAATTATAAATTTTGAGTTCCCCACTGCTATGTACAATGTTACATTTATTACTCATACATGTGGACCCCCCATCAATATTTGTGGTTGTATTGCTAATAGGAGAAGAGACCTCATACTGCCTAATAGTTCCTAATGGAACCTTTGATTGTTCCATCCTTTCCGCCCTTTCCCCCTGCGTTCCACTGTTCTCCATTCCTCTCTTCCGTCCTCTAAAAAACATTCATCATTATTAACATACTCATTCGCCTCATAAAGAGACCCTGTGGCCTGTACATTTCGAGACCTTGTTTTATATTTCCCATCATTACTACGATTCCATCTATATACAGTTCCCTTCTCATATTGCTCCAAATCCCTCTGAAGCTTTTAAGTTAGGGATGCAAACAGAAGAAGGCCCCCTCCTACAAAATAAACCATTTTCAAAAATAGCTTTAACCAGTTCCATCTCAGAAA
The DNA here is from genome assembly GCF_019279795.1 of Protopterus annectens. Taxonomy (NCBI): domain Eukaryota; kingdom Metazoa; phylum Chordata; order Ceratodontiformes; family Protopteridae; genus Protopterus; species Protopterus annectens. Next base: position 207,960,515 of record NC_056734.1, read on the forward strand.
TGGTGGAGAGGAAGTCAGTACCTTTAGAATCCTTAATAGCCTTTCTAAACCCCGTAAGCCTTTCCACAGTGTAACGTGGTACTTCAGGGCTACAGTCTATAGATAGGTTCCCACACTATAAGAAAAACATAAATTTGATATTGGAAACAAGTCTACCATATTTCTGACTGGCATCCATCTAGCACTATTGAGTATTGGAAGTTTCTAATGGTCGTAGTCTTTCTAGCAGTATATTTTCCCTTTTAAATCCTGACACTGTCATAGTAGGAATGTTTCTAGATTAGCACTTTTTGGTTACCAGCTTAAATTTTACCATAGTGCATTTCGTCAACAGAGGTCTGTGTTATACAGGTATTATACAGGTATAATGTGGCCAATTAAAGACATTATTAGGCAAACTGAGGCTCTGTGTTTCAATCCTAGCCAAATACAAGAGTCCTGCAAGTATGGAGTTTTGCATATTCTTTTTGTATGTTTGTGAGATTTCTCCAGGGACTCAAGTTTGTGTACCAAAACATGTCAGTAGAGTTTCAAAATATGTCTATATGATCTGGATCATAGCTGAAAAGAGTTGGAAAAGGACCAGACCTGGCTAATATGCAAACATCAAATAAATAAAAAAACAGGTTCAAAAAATAGAAAAACAGCAAATTTCTTAAATCATTTTCAGCATTTTCCTTATTTCCTTTCAGTAATGTTTTACAGTAGGAAATTCAAAATATATGCTCATAGGTCGACCTAAGCTTTATCTATGTGCTGAGCATGACAAATTGGTAAAAACAAAACATACAAGTGGCTGCAGTGTGTCTGAATGGAATACAGCTTACAGATCCGACTGCTAGGTCTTTACTATGTTAATGTTGGTAATGAAAGCCCTAGGAAGATCTCAGCTACAAAGGGGCTCATGTAAAACTCTTAACTGCTTATTTAGTTTATGAATACATCCTGGAAAGGGTGCTGGACATTAATGTTAACTGTACAACAATATAGAGTAGTTTACCATTTTTATAACTGCTATTTGCTGCGACCCCCATCTCATTGCATGTTCACTATATATTTTACTGTAGTAAACTTTAACTCAAATGAAAGGCTTTCAATTTAACATGGCATGATTATGCACCTCTTATACCTTTGTATTTTCAAAATGCAGACCAGGGGCAATAAATGTTTTTCATTGTGAAGGAATACAGTAGAAAATCCATTATCGATGTATACATACTTCTCAGCTGTACAGATTTTCACCTCATATTTTTGATCTGTCTCTCATACAGTTGTGGTTATCTGACATATCATTGAAGGTTGAAGTCAGAAAACAATAACATTGAGTTTCATATCCTTCTGAAAATTCATGCTAATGAAAACCTGCTATTCTATCAACTTTCTAAGTTTGTAAGAACAACATTTAAAAAGTGTCCTTATTTTTGGCTTTTGTCCCCCCATTATTTATGGCTTTGTCCAGATTTCCTGCTCTAAGAGGCTGAGAGGTATGGATGTATACCTTTTGGCCTTTGTAAACAAAGTTCTGTAACTTCCTTGGCATTGTTATTTTTCATACACAGTTTTATTAAATTTAACCCATTTAAACAATGGCATGTACACACATACTATTACAGAAAAAAAACAGTGTATGCCTTTTCCATTTCTTTAATTCATTATACATACACATTTTCTTTTTTAACAATTATTCACTCCAGCATTACATAAATTGCTTTTACTTTTCCTCTTGTTCATTATTAAACATGTGTTGATCCCACAAGCTGCAGTTATTTCTAGGTAATTTTCTATTTCTCTTGTCTAAATATCCAATAGCCAGTCTTTTTCACTCCACTACAACATTTAATACTTTATTTCAAGCTAGATAGATTTTGATTTCCATTGTCTAGCCTTTTTTTAAGGCAATAGTATTAAACTTAGAAAGGCCTTACCGTGTCTAAGCAATCTGCATTCTATATCTCAGCTCATAGGAGTCATTTCCTTAATTAAATTTATTTGCTCTACTAACCTTTTTGACAAGGTACTCTGCAAGGAATTTTTAAAATCTGTCAACTCGTACATCCCCAAAAGCATAACCCCAGTCACCTCACCTTCTTACCACACTCCCAGATGTTGCTACCTACAATAGGAAAAATTTACTGAAGTCTAATTGAGGTATAAAAATACCTGTGAAAATGCTTCCGTGCAAAAATCCTAAACCTTTTGGACTTTGTTGCATATTTAAGAGTTAGATAAATGTTCTCCAACTATTGCTTTGCATAAAGCCTTTCCATTCTCACTTCCCAATTTTTATTATATCTTTTTTGTTCAAGAAGGATAAACATTTTAAGCTTACTTATCTGACCTTTGATGCAATGCATGTACAGATCTATACGGTCTCTTTACATTCAGGTGAGTTCCTGGGTATAGCAAAAGAAATGATAGAAATAAAGTTGTAAAAACTGTAGAATTTTATACCTGCTCACAACACACTAAATGGTCCAAAATTATTTCCTTGAGCTTATTTTATTTCTCCTGGCCATTATATATATATATATATATATATATATATATATATATATATATATACGTATGCATTTTTTTTCTTTTAGCTCCCCACCACTAATCATCAACTGCCACAAACTCCTTAACCACCTTAGCCTCCCACTAACTCTATTTAACCCATAACCTGACTGGTTCAGAGATTGAGGATGCTGGACAGATTGTGTCCCAAACCAGTACTCTGCAGCAGCTTTGAAAGCTCAACTATAGCTGTTTCCAGGAGATGCATGCACACTTCCACACATTTGCAGCCTCTCATCCAAATGGTACACCGTTTGAAGCATTGGGCTCACCAGCTACCATAGTGAGCTTGACAGCCTTCCACTAGCAGCATGGGAAAGCCAGTGTTTGTTCACTTACTCCCTTTCTCCTCTGCCCAGTACCTCTAGCTTCCATGCCTGTAATCAAACATGGCCCAACTGTATGTAGCACAGCCAGGCTTTTTTCCCCTTTGCATCACAGGGCCGGACCCTGACCACTAACATTATAAGAACTTTTGTGCATGGGTAACGGGAAAACATACCTTTAATTCTGCCTGTTGCTATGGAGAGTCCAGTCCAAGCATTGCTGCCTTAAGGCTATTAATTTGCTTCTTGTTCTCAAATATGATATTTCATAGTTCCTGAAACTGTCTACACACTGAAATTTTGAAGTTTCTAAAAACCCTTTGAATGGTGCTAAATATAGCCAATATAATTGTCAAGTTGGGAGAGGGGGGGGTGAACCTCAGACGTTACAGCTAGACTGTCCGAATCAAATCAGCCATACAGTCAGGTATAAACTAGTAATGTTTGGCTCAGATATACATCAGTGTTAGCTTTTTAACCTTCTTCAGAAGACTTAAAATGCCAGGGGATCTTAAATTTCAGTTTTAAATGATCACTAGCTAAACAGTGCGATCTCTTTTCCCATTGAATGTGTATTATTCCTTCTAAGAATTTTACTGTTATTTTTTCATTTGTTTGAAAAAAATATTTCTAATTTAGAATTCACAAAGTATCTTCAAATCAGTTTTGTGGGTCAAAAGGCCAAACTCTAAAGGACATCACCCACTGCTTATATTACTTATTAAAACTCCAAGCCCCCCCCCCCACACACACACACACACACATACACACAAACACTAAACTTGTTCAGTGGAGCCACGCTTCCATATATTATGGCCAGTTGTGCATTGTTGTATAAAATGATGAGTGCCGACTCCAACTCTTACTGTTTAACTGAGTCTGTTCTCCGTATAACATTTTTGATGTTGCCAGTTAGATGTTTAGCAGTACCAGAAGTTCTAGACTGTGTGTGAAAGAGTACCACAGAATATTTAACCATAGCACACATGCTGTTTGCATAACTGTCATAAGTTATTTTATTTGTAACAGTTACCTGTGTTCTAGTTTGTCTTTGTTTTCATTAATACTGGAGAACCTTTCTTCCTGGAGCAATTCTAAGGGTATCTGTTCATAGAATATAAACCAGTTTAAGGAACGATGGAGTAATACAGCAAGGCAAACCATATGTAACCAGCAAGCACTAAATGTGCTGGCTAAGCAATGCATCAGAAGATAAAAAGAAAGAATTTAAATGTTAACTGACATGTTATAACATAAACAAACATATAGAGAAAAGCTTCAGCTGGCCAGAATTTTGAAGAATGTCCAGATTTTTGCCTCATATATTTGGTCTATTCCTCATGAAATGTGTACTTTTTCTGGCAAATCTTTAAATCACTAATGACTGACATTTTTGTTTCAGACATAATATCCTTCATAAAATGCATGCTAATACAAAACTTGGTATTCTAGCAACTTTCTAAATTTCTGAGGGGCAATATGTATAATCTTCCCCTGATTGTGGCCACTCCCTCCCCCCCATAATGTTTGGCTTTATTCAGTAATCTTGAACTAAGAGGCTCAGAGGTATGCTTACAGGTACCTTCAAAAAATGAAAGAATGCTTATAAAAGGAATCTGAAATTATATTTTTGACAGGCCTGATAAAATCAAGTAGTATATATATCCTAGCTGTAATGATGTGACACTACACAACAAAGGCAAATGCCATTCAGGCAGGATATTTCAGTATAATATGCACTGGCAATAATGCATCAACAAATGCATGCCTCTTTACAAGTATTAGGCCTGTATTTAGAGTAAGTGTTTGTAACTGCTGCTGCTACTGCTTCTGTGGAGTGTCTTTAACCAATTTCTAAACGTTTGTAATGGAAGATGCTGAAAAAGTACTGCAGACAATTCATTTTACAAGGATGGGACTTAAAGCTGAGTGATCTGGGATGGGGAATGATTTTTGGAAACCTTTGACACTTTTAGGTTTTGGTGAACACCATAAATATGTCATCTGAGTTTTAAAATGGAAGTCTGTCCATTTATTAGGGTTCTGTAGCCTAAATAAGCTATTAAACACAAAAGAAAATGCTGTAACTGTTGGCTTAATGAGTGATGGCACACGGCCTTAAGCAAATGATGTTAGTATGTTGTGTAGATTTAATATCAAGATTAAAATGTGCAAATCAAATACACAGGATATGCAAAGTATGCAATCCTGTAACTAGCAGTTTTGGTGGATTAAACTACACAGCCACCTTGTCAGAGGGAAAGCTTTTCATGAGATAGACTGACACCAGCACCAAAGTTTTGCATAAAATTTTGACATAAATTTGTAAGAAATGAAATACTGTAGCACTGCCCTCCACGTGAGCTGTTGAAATAAATCTTCTTGTGATCCCATGCATCTACCATTTTTAAATACTATCCCTCACACGCATATGGCACTTTCCTTTACATTTCAGGTCAAAGTTCAGTATTCTAACCTTCTGTGCAGATAAACCATAATTTTGGCCACTGAATTCTAGTTCCTTATCTTATCCAGGAAACAAAAGCTATGAGAAATTTAACATTCACTAAATCAATCTTTTTGAAAGAAGGCACATACAACTTTGTTCTGAAGTCACATACAAAGAATATAGCAGGCTATATTAAATGAAATATGAGGCAAAGGTAATGTTTGAACCCACTGCACTTGTTTCTAATCCTTTTGGACAGCAGTAAGCTACATATACTGGTTATATAACAGAAGTTACAGCTTGCAGCCTTTATTTTTAGCTCAGAAATGTAGCTAAAACTGGACAGAGGCAACCAAAAATACATTGGCACTGGAGTGCTAAAAGTTCACTCCCTGAAATTTAATACAGAATAATTCCACTTGTGCATGCGGCCGGCGCACTCTTCCCTGATTCTTCTCCCCCCTCACTTTTTTTTCATCTTCTTTCTCACTTTCTTGTTACTATGAATCTTTAGTTACACTCTGGGCCTAAAATACAAGTCACAGACACTGACCCTATGCAAGTCTTAAATACCTGTCTCTAACAAAAACAGCAGCTGTTTAAAATTCTTGAAGAGAATGGTATGTCTCATCATAGAATGATTTAAATACCTCATCACATTCAGTGTTATAAAAAAAAAGTATTGGTGTTCTCATCAAACATGAATCAGCATACAAAAATACAATAGTAAATGCAACAGCCATGATCATAACATGTAAAGCGAGTTTGCTTTAATTTATTTATTGATATGTACTGATTGTACGAGTCATGACATAAGCAAAAACTGTTATGAAGTTAATAGAAGTGACAATAAGAATGCATTGTCTAAGCATATTTTGGAGTTTGGCAATGTTCACTCTTTTAGAATTTTCTTTTAGAACTTTTTAATGTAGGAATTAAAGGCAGTGATGTTTAAACAAAGACAGAATGCTTGGAGTTAAAATGGATTTTGATGCTGCAGTCTGATAATGGGAAAGGATTACATGAACATATCCCTTTAAAACCTTTATTAAAATCACGTGCTTTAACACAGTAGTTTTGAATGCACTTAAATACTGCTTGATTGTTTTTTCTTAGATGCGATGAAGCACTTGTTACTAGTGTGAAAGCACACATCTGATTTTATCCGTTTCCTATTTTTAATTTTTGAATATTTATACTGTGCTGTTCCCTGCTGTGTCAGCTGTTTTTTCGTTTTATGTTTTATTTAGTGATATATTTGTTAACCTGATAAGCGCACTGGTTCTACGGCACTTTTCCGGCATGACCTGGGCCTTAAAGTCATTACAGAAAAGGTTAATAAACAAAATGTAAAACGATCATTTAGTATGTGGCAATAATGTTGGTATATGTGTATATATGTGCATATATGTGTGCGTGTATGTGTATATGTATATACACACACACACACACACACACACACACACACACACACACACACACACACACACACACACACACACACACACACACACACACACACACACACACACACACACACACACACACACACACAAGCTCCACATAACTACGAGTACACAATGTAACAACAGAAAATTATACAGATCATAATAAAGCAAACTATACAATAATGCTGGTCAAGTAACATACAATATTTTTCTATTCTAATGTATAATTGTATAACAAAAAGTGGATAGAAAGTTTGAGGGTGGGCTGAGGTGGGGAAATGACTTCAGAAAAAGGGAAATGTAAGATGTATGTCATCTTTCTGTAAATTATTGGTGCCACTCGTGTGTTGGTTATGCAATGTGTTTTTCTGTGTATTAGGACAGATGATGAGGAGGATTCAAAATACCATGTGAATGAGCAAATTAAGTCTAAAATAATGTCATACCTCTAAAAACAGGGACATCCTTAAAAAGGCCTGAAAATATGAGCAGTCCTCCAAAACGGGGAGAATTGACAGGTCTGATACAACGTTTGAAAATTTACTTTTTGAACATTGCCAGGGTTTAGATGTTCCAGATCGTGGTACTGTGGGGACTGTCGAATTTGTCAGTTTCCCACTGTAATGCAATCTTGGAGTTGGCATATTTAAGTAAACAGAGGTGTTGGGCTTACAGGGTTTTTGTTTTGCTTCAAATCTTTATGACTTAAAGACTTTTATATTTGAATCTTTGTGAGTTGAACTGTTTTCTTAATATTTTAGTGTTTAAACATTTTACAGTTCAAACACTTGCCATAGGTTCATATATATACAAACATCGAAAATACATTTCTTCTTAAACTGTTGTATACCTGTGACCAGTAAAAATCAAATACTTTCAATTATAGGAAGATAGTAAGATGAAAAGGAATGAAAGAGACAGCTAGTATTGAGACACTGCAATATGGAGTTCTATCTTAGAGTGAGGCTCTATAGTAATGTCAGGCACAAAGAAAGGGAGACATTATGATATCGAGATTTTCTGAAAGAGAAAGACCATAACAATATGTCATAAGCAAAAAGGGGGGGAGGCAATGGAATGGAAATGAGAAGGTAATATATGGGTTAGTGCATAAAGTAGACGAAAGAGAGGTAGAGAAGAAGAAAAAGAAGCGGACAGCATGCTGGTCAAATAAACATCAGCTTTTAGCGGTGCATTTACATTAGTAGATTGTGAGCAGAATGCAGGAGGTGATCTTTATCACAATGTGGGCTCTCTATTTGAGATGTGATATGAGTTGTTTTCTGAAGCTTTAAGGAAAAAAATTTGATGCTGATGTTTTCTGGAACGGAGTTCCAGGTTGTAGGTGCAAGACTGACAAATGAGTTTTTGACCTTTGTTGAAATTAATGGGTATTGGTAGCTAGTAGAGTTTCATAGAGAAGAGAATGCGATTCTGAAAAGATGCATTTATTTACAGGTGTGATAGCCTGGTGTGAATTGGGAGTCAATTTGGATTTTAAGATAGCGAAGCAGTGATGTTCATTAATAGGGCTGAGGTGAACAAATCTGAGGATTTGACTTTCTTTTGTAGTATGTCTATATTGTGATTGGAATAAGTGGCTATGATGCAAAACTAAAGCTTATCTTGATTCTAATGTGAGAAGTTAAGATTTTTATATGCTACTCTAAGATGGGTGAGGTTTTTGTTACCCTGACCCTTGATGTGAATTCAGAAGGAGAGAGATTAGGTTAAGGGTTATCCATAAGTATTTTTGTAATATGACTACCAGCAAAGGAAGGCCCTATAGTTAGTTATGTGCAGTTTAATAATGTTAACTAGTCTTTGACTTCTGCCAGATATACCAATGGTATTTATTCCGCATGTTTAGTGTTAATTTGTTAGTAAGTAGCCAGTCCTAGAGCATTTCAAGGCCTGTTTATAGAGAATTTTGAAGCTCAGTGATGGTGCTAACTGCCTGGTAATGCCAATGTCATCAGTTAATAATAGGCAGGCTCTTTGGCCTAGTTTATAGGGCAAGTTATTAATAAGGAGTGCAAAGAGGAGGGATGCAAGTACTGAGCCTTGTTCAACACCTTACCTGGTGGTTTTGGATGGTACTATGGAAAATGTCTACCATGAAGGAAATTGGCAAACTAAAGGTAGACTTCCCAGGAAAATTCATCATCATCATCATCATCATCCACTTTTTCCCATATACATGGGGTCGGGATATCGTATTAACTGTCGCCAACTCTCTCAATTCAGTGCCACTCTCCTGCCTTCTTCAACACTCATGCCTGACTGTCGCAGATCTTCTTTCACACAACCCATCCACCTCTTTGCTGGATGCCCTCACTTCCTCTTACCTTCTTCCTGTCTGTCCCAAATCTCCCTCACCAGATTGTCTTCTGCTTTTCTACACATGTGCCCATACCATCGTAATCTGTTTTCTTTGATCTTTTCTGCAATTGGAGCTACTTTGGCTTCTGCTCTTATGTCCTCATTTCTTCGCCTGTCCCGCAGTGTGCATCCTACCACCTTTCTCAGGCACTTCATTTCCATCACCTCTAGCTTCTTCAACTGTTCTGCCTTTACTGCCCAGTTTTCTGTAACATACAGTAGTACTGGTCGCACCACTGTCTTGTACACCTTACTTTTCAGCTTCTTTGGCATTCTTCTGTCATATACTACACCTGATACTCTATGCCAGTTGGCTGCAGCCCCTCTGATTCTAGCTTTGACCTCTTCATTCAGACTACCCTTCTCGTCAACCACCCCTGCCAGATACTTGAAGCTGTTTACCTGTTCCACTATCTTCCCATCTATCTCTATTCTCAGCTTCTTCTGATTTCCCCAATCTGCTGCCATTACCACTGTCTTATCTGTGCTTAATTTCATCCCATGTGACTTCAGATTTGCATTCCATTCTCCTATCCTTTGCTGAAGTTCTAGATCAGAGTCTGCCTGTACTGCCACTTCCCAGGAATTTTCCTTTCCCAGGAAAATTGACATTGTTTAAGTAACACCTCTGAAGGCTCTTTTTAAGTTTTTGTCTTAAGAATAGCAACGGTAACACCTCTGAAGGCTCTTTTAAGTTCTATAGATATGGCACCTATAAGCATGCCATTTCATATATTAGTATAGATCTGGTTAGTGAGTGATGATCAATTTTTGTGGCATTGTATTTAGGTCTGAATCCATGTTGTCTGTTGGAGATTATGTTGTATTTAGTGTGAAAGTCCAATGTCTAATTGTAAATAATGGTCTCAAGTAGTTTGGCTGGGGGGGGGGTCAAGGTTTGTTATAGGCCAGTTGTCATCAGCAGGTTTATGGTAGTGTGTTTTGGCTGGAGGAGCATTTATGGTGAATTTAAAGAGATCATGTATTAGCTTTATTGTAAAGGTTGAGTTTGCAGATATGTACCAGTAAGAAGGGTAACAATTTGCATTCAAGTTTTAAATACTAGTTTGAATATCAAACAGTTCAGTGTTTTAACCATAGAATTTATTAAATAAATCTTTGGTCTGTTTCCCAGGTACATATCACATTGTCAAACCTTTTAAAAGTTTGAACACCATATGGTCAAACCCATATGTTCGAACTTTTAAATGTTTGGACGTGTTAACAGAGATCTCAGTTCTCAGTGCAGAAAGGAAAGATTTCCCTTTACTGCACTGCAGTGCGGTCTCAAAATTGGTATATTTAAAAAGCGGGGGTGTGGGGTGCAGGGGGACATGCCACCCTGGTTACAAATGTTAGGTAGTTTTTTTTCTGTTTTTTATTTTTTTTTTTATTGTTTTTTGAAATTTGAAAAGTTCGAACATATGGGCTCGACCATATAGTGTTCGAACTTTTAAAGTTTCGATAATGTAATATGAACCCCTGTTTCCCAGTTATAACTGAGGAGTAGAAACCAGGATTGCCTAGAGTGGAATGAAACATTTCAACAGAGGATGGTGCCAGTATTGTTTGAAAAGGGTAGTTTGGTAGGTTACAAATATTAACCACTTGTCTTGTAAGGTGCTTGGTGGGATAGGCTTTCTATTTGTTGATTTGAGAAATAATGTAATGTATTGCACCTGGTGTTTTTTACAATGTTCCAAAAAACTGCTGGCTAATGCTTATTTGTTTGAGAGTTTTGTACTAGGTAGCTTTGGCTGTTTTAGTGTTGATTCCAGTCTTTTTCTGCAGGTTTTTATACCTGCTTAATTTCTCTTGCTTTGAGGGATTGGTTTTCTAGTCCCTCCAAATCTGATCCCTGGCTTTGCTTGGATGAGACAGCTGGTGGCTATGCCATGAGATTTTGTTGCCTTGAAGCTGTACACTTTTTAATCCATATAGCTTTGGTCTTGAATTAGAATGCAATGGCGTGGCTATGGGCACTTCTTGTGCCAATAGCTACGCCAATGCTGTTATGGTTGTTTGGGAGTATGACCATATATTTAATGGGCCATTCAATGAACATGTTTTGTTTTTCGTAGATTTGTGGACGACCTATTTATTTTGTGGAAGGGAGACCTTGATATATTTGCTTCCTTTATGGAATATGTGAATAGTAGTACCTGTTATTTGAAGTTTACATCTCACTCCTCAGAATTAGCGGTGGATTTCTTTGATGTTTCTGTTATTAAGGATGAAACTGGTGTTATTTACACTAAGTTGCACAGGAAAGACTGTCATGTGAATCATCTATTACATAGGGACAGTCTTCATCCTCCTTATGTTTTTAGAAGTGTGGCTTCTAACCAGTTTTATAGAGCTTCGAGATTAAATGCTAGGGATAGTGATTTTATTGGTGAAGTTGATAATGTGAAGATGAGTTTGAAGGAGAGAGGTTATGAGGAATATCTTATCCAAAACAACGCAGTTAAGGTTTTTGATAAAAGGATGAATGAAGCTAGACCGTATTTTTCTACAGGTAATAGTGAGTTTGTTAGGAGGCGAGAAAGTAAGTGTAACACTGGTTTGAGGTTTAAAGTTACTTACACTAGTGATGTAGATTGCTACAAGGATATCATTAAAAAACACTGGGGTGTCCTTAGAACTGATAATGATATCTCTACATACCTGAAATGCCATGTTTTTTATATAAGAACAGTAGGTCATTGAGAAGTAGGTTGTGTTACCCAAAGGATGCACGTAGGAATTCTCATTTAGTTGGAACTAAACCATGTGGTCATTGCAACTGGTGTTTATATATTGACAGCAGTTGCAAATTTGAACATCCCAACCAAAGTAGAAGTTATAATTTCACAATAGCAGCTACATGTGATACCTCATATATTGCTTATTTAGCTTACTGCGTTGTATGCAAAAAGTTTTACATAGGTAAGACTGACCGTCCCTTCAGAGAACGCATAAGAGAGCATATCTACCATATTAATAAAGGTAATGTGGTTAGTGCATTGGTGAAGCATGTTTTGAGTACTGACTCTAGTCATGGTTTTAAATTTTTAGTAATTGCTAGGGTTTACGAGAATGTGAGGCAGGGTGATATACGTGCTAAGACCGAGGATTTGGAATCCTCATGGATAGTGAGGTTCGGGGCTGATGTAGGACATGGGATTAATGAATCAGTTCCATTAGTACACAAATTAAAGAAGAGACCCCTAAGAAGGTAGTTATTAGTATTGAAGTATAGTTTTAGTATGCATTATTTATGATGTTGTGTCTTTCGGCTTTTCCCGGTTAGGGGTCGCCACAGTGGAACTCCGGTCTGCTAATGATTGGCAGTAGATTTTTACGTGCCGAGTTGCCAGCTCTGACACACAACCTTGAATGAAGGTACGCCCATTCACACATGTCTCCACACAGAAGATGCTCTAGCTGAGAGTCGAACAGGATAACATCTTACTGTGAGGCGACAGCGCTACCGCAGCACCACCACCGCAGTGTAGTATGCATTATTTATGTATGTTTTTAAATTAAATTTATATGTCTTTTATATGTGTTGTGTCTTTACATTTGTGGTTTTAAATTTTAATTTGTATCATGTGACATTTGATGTATAAATAGGGGTGTGTTTGTTAGTGCTTTTGTAATACACCTGATGATGCCTGTTTGGTGAAAGCGCTTCTGTTTTGTTGCACTGCAGTAAAAGTTTTGAAATGGATATATCAGCTGTCGCTGTATCTTCCTATTCATCTGTTGCTGAATTTTTACTTTGGACACAGTAAGTGAGCCTTTTATAGTGGTAGTAGTTTTTGTAGTTGAATTAGAATGTCACAGGAGTGTAGTCAGTGAATTCCATTTGTACTCCGAGAGCTTTAATGCTACCCCCAAGCCCACGCAGCATTTAAAAAAGTGGGTACAACACTCAATGCTGTTGCCTCTCAGCACTTAATGTGTTTTACATTTTCAGTTGCTCAGTCAAAAACAGAAATATTGCTTTAGATGTGCAATCCTTTCTGTAAGCAAGCTGTATAATGTATCATTAGAGGCATTGATTTAGATTGTTATGCACATAAAATGGCCTGATAAGGTCCCAGTGTTTCTTCTGGTGCTCAGAATAAAATGTATTCTGTAGAGTACAAAGAACAAAGAGTGTGCCTGGCTGAGAGAGTTGAGAAATATTGTTAGAGCTAACTCTGGACTAGAGGCTTCTTTCTACAGGAAGGACCAGTTATTACTGCTGAGATCCCCTAGTCATAGTGTCTTTCGCAAAAAACGATTATATTTTTTGGTAGTGATGTAGTTCACAGGGTTTGGGGGTGGTTTAAAAAACATCATAGATATTAATGGGCTATGGTCACCAGGAAAGTATGGTAGTATACTATGGAATGAAGTTTCTCAGGAAAGCTGATAAGAATAATGTCGATTAGTGTAATTTTTCATGGATATGCTTTTCTTATGTAATTCTGCATTATTTTTGTTGGATTATACACTAATGTGAGTTTGCTGATTTTTTTGTATTCAAATATAATTAAGATTACAGTTCTCTAAAATTATAACTGTTTTTCTTAGTAAAGAGAATATGAAATCCAGGAATGATTCCAGCTGTATAATGCATGAGGGAGGGGATATATACATTGTGTCAATTTACATCTGAAAAAAAAATTAACAAATGCCACAGCTGCATACAGTAAATAAACATTTTGCATGTACTCTTGTAGAAATCCAATCGTGACACTAACATACATAATGGTTTCAGTGATATACGGAAGTGTGAGCCCTCCTGGACTCTGCCAAAGTAACGTGAGTAAGCAGTAAGCAGATGCTCTGACCCACATTCTGGATCCAGGTATAATTTAGTCAGTAATGTTATATAGAAATAAGAGTATGAGGTATTTCTAAGTGCACAAAAGTACATTCAGGATTTTCAACAGCAATTATTTTTTTAAGAAAATAGAAAAACAAAATAGCATTGCAGACATTCTTGCAGGAGTGAATCTAGAAGGCTGTGGTCATAAGTAATGTAGAAACAAGGAATTAAGGTAATAAAACAACCTTTAAAAATCTCAAAAGTTTTATCAGTTAATATAGCTAATGTAATTTGGGAATTATGAGGATGTAATACACACACACACGCACACACACATACATACAATCACGTATTGTGTGTGTGTGTGTGTGTGTGTGTGTGTGTATATATATATATATATATATATATATATATATATATATATATATAAATATATTTACATACATATATACACACGCATTTTATATATGTATATATATATATATATATATATATATATATATATATATATATGCACACACACACACACACACACACACACACACACACACACACACACACACACCCACCACGCACTGGATAATAGGTGTGTACTAGGCTAATGGCCCTAAGGCTTATGCAAGCCTAGCCCATAGGATTACATTGGCATAGTGCCACCCGACCTTAGTTCCCAGTGCCTCTGTCGAGTAGAGCCACAGGAGTTATCCCAGGGGTGAATTTTCTGTTTCCCATCCACTCATCAAGTGTATGTGTGTAAACATATACAGAACTTAACTTCTGTGTACGTGTATATATATATATATATATATATATATATATATATATATATATATATATATATATATACACACACATATACACACACACACACACACACACATATATATATATATATATATATATATATATATATATATAAAAAATGCATATACACATGTATACACACACACACACACACACACACACACACACACACACACACACAGGTTCATAGGTGTGTACTAGGCTAATGTCCCTGGGGCCTTTACAAGCCTAGCCCATAGGATTACCCTGGCATAGTGCCACCCGACCTTAGTTCCCAGTGCCTCTGACGAGTAGAGCCACAGGGGTTATCCCAGGGGTGAATTTTCTGTTTCCCATCCACTCATCAAGATTTCTCTTGAAGAGGGTCAGCGAGGTGCTCTGCTTGACATGTATGGGAAGTCTTTTCCATAGCATGGGCAGTCTCTGGGTTATGAACCTGTCCCTCCAGCATGTTCTCTTAATAGTGGTAATGAGGTTGAGGTCTCTGGAGTGTGTGGTGTGGAGGGATTGGGATTTCTTTAGATGTAACATTTCTAACAGAGCTGGGTCAGACGTGGCTTTGTAAGTCAAGCAGAGATCGCCTGTAAGTAGGTGATATGAGACAGAGAATCGTTGGAGTTTTTTGTCTGTCCAGAAAGTAAGTGTTTAAGGCCTAGCATCTTCTTTGTGAGGTACCTTTGTGGCCACTCCAGTTGTTGCAGGTGTCTAGTGACGTACATGCCAAATGGGGCATTGTACTCGATGATTGGCCTAATGAGGGAAGAGTAGAGGGAGACAATAACCTCTTTCTTCCTGGATGCAAAACCCTTAGTAATGAGATGTGCCACATAGAAGGGCTTTCTGACCACAGTGGCAATCTGGTGATCAAAAGAGAGGTTGCTGATAACCTATGTCCCCAGATATTTTATAACGCCTTCTCTGTTCAGTGGACTACCATCAATGTGGTATTTCATGGGAACTGGGTTTTTCCCAAAGGGGATGATGACACATTTTTTGGCATTGAGTTTAAGGCCATGGTTCTGACACCAGTCGTTGGTCTCAGTGAGTCCATTCTATAGGATGTCAACATCACTTACATTTTTGTGTAGGAAATTTTAAGACAGCATTAAGTAGGTTAGAACACAGAATGATTTTAGGGTACCACACATTATACCCTAGAGGAATGAATTTAGAGAGTGGACTTGCAGTATAAAATATAGAGTTAGGAAATAATTTGAGTCATATTTATGAAATTAAAATATTTGAAAGTATTTATATGTATTTAAATGTATTATGCATTTATTTATTTATTGTAGTGCATATTTAGGAAACAATGAGTTAGTTTTATATAAAGTGTCAAACAAGTTATGAAATTGTAGTTAAATGAATTGATATGTATTTAGCATAATTTTACACTGTTTAGTTCAAAAGCAGCACATAAAACATGCAGTGAGTATGCATTGTTTCACATAATAATGTTAAGCTGAATGTGTTCGAAGTATATTTGAAGCATTAATTGGACAATGATTTAATGTAATTATTTAATGAATTAATTGATGAGAATATAAAAAGAAGATGTATTTACATGGTTAGTGTTCCACTGAAGGCGAATTGCTGAGGTATCAGAACGAATGTTTCATACAGATTAAAAGATCTTCTTTTTCATCTCATCTCTGACTACCTCTTTATTGGCATTTTTTTGAGTTGCTGTGGTATTCCTTGTTTTTTACTATGGAGTTAATAACAGCTCCCAACTTTCAATCGTCTGCAAAATTTGTCTGCCAGAGTCCCTTCGCATTGGCCTGGACTTCAGAGAAGTAGATACCAATCAGGAGAGGACCCAGGACCAAACCCTGTGGGACTCCACTCATGACTAGTCGGCAGTCTGACTTGGAGTCAGCTACTTTCAAACTGTGGGTTCTGTCTGTGAGCCAGTTTGCAACCCACCTAGTGATACAGGGGTTGATGCCAAGCTTAGTGAGTTTTTCTATGATTCCTGAATGGGGAATGGTATCAAAAGCCTTGGCCAGATCAAGATAGGCTGTATGAACCACCTTGCCTTCATCCACAGCTCTGGTGACTGACTCAAAGAAGTTGACCAAGTTGAGCAGGCATGATCTACCCTTCCCAAAAGCAAACTGTGTGGGATCCAGAGTTTGGAGATTCCCTATATCCTTGTCTATTAGGTCCATGATGATGCGTTCTATAGCTTTGCATATCAGACTCGTCATGCTAATGGGGCGATAGTTCCCAAGGTCTGTAGTTGCTCCTCCTTTGTGGAGAGGGGTGACTGCAGCAGTGCGCCATTTGGTAGGGACAAATCCTGAGGTGAGGGTGTGTTTGAACAGGGTACGCAGGTGTGGTGCCACTTCACTCTGTAGTTCATGTAGAATACAACCAGGAGTACTTTCAGAACTCATAGAAGGTGCATTCTTGGTCTAGGACAGTGCTGTTTTAACCTGTGCAGCAGTAATACTGGGTGTCCGGCAATCTACTTGTATTGTGCTTGGTCCTTTGGGGGGAGTGGTGTAAAGTTGGCACTGAATCTGTCGGCAAGTATACTGGCAATATCTTTTGACTCGGTATAGGAGGTACCTTTGTGCAGTAGCTCAGAGCAAATCCGGGTATTGCCGTGGAGATTCTTTACATAACTATAGAAGACCTTGTGGCTGTCTTTACTATCTGCTGCAATTCTGTTTTCATAGCTAGCTTTAGAGGATTTCATGAGGGATTTCAACTGTTTGTTGAGGCTGATAAGGGAGTTTTTCCAGTCTTGGGACTTCACCTTATTCCGCATCAGTTTTCTTCTCCTGTTGTAGAGTTTGTTTAAGGCAGGGGACCACCAGATTGGCTCTTTGTTTTTTTTTTTTTGGAGGAGATCGTCTTGGTTCTATTGGGTATGGCGAGATTCATGCATTTGTGTACGTGTTCGTACAGTGCATTGGTGTATGATTCTGTGGTCACGCAACTATTCTCCATTTACTTGGGTGTCGTGAAGTTAGCCACCTCTATTTTTAAAAGCCCATAGTTAGCTTTGGAGGAGTTTTTCATGGTAGTTTCCTTTTCGGGGGGGGGGGTGGATTTCCATAGTGATTAGTTTGTGGTCGGATCTAACCAGGGAGTAGCTGACTACTGGTGTAGAGCAGAAGTCGCTCATTTTAGTAATGACCATGTCAAGGATGTTGCTACCTCTAGTGAGGGTAAGAACGAGGTGGTCCAGGGCATTGGAATAAATGAACTCCAGGAAACATTGGGCAAGTGTATTGGTATAGGGCTAGTTTACCCAGTTAATGGAGGGGTAGTTGAAGTCACCTAGTAAGAGAGTGTTAGGTTGGACCCTAATATTCCCCAGGGTGCTTAGGAACTTGGAGTGCTAGTCTAGGCATGTGCTTGGGGACCTATAAGCAGTCTATGACCTGAAATCGCTGTCTTACCCAATGTTAGGTGCATCTGAAGTATCTCTGATGTGTTATATTGGGCTACCAGTCTGGAGATGTGCGCATCCTTTATGAATATAAAAAAACACCACCTTTGGAGCTTTGGTCCAAGTTCTGGGGCCGAAAGGTGTGGAATGAGTTATAGCCTGGTAGTGCAGGGGTGCTTTCTGCTGCCTTGAACCAGGTCTCTGTTACACCACAAATGTCGATGTTCTCCATTTTAAGGAGTGCTTCGAGTGAGTGCATTTTGAGATTTAGATTTCTAGCCTTGAGCAGCATAACCCTCAGATTGCATTTGTTTGTAGCTGTTACGGTGGTAATTTGGTCTTTGGAATACCACCTAAGAAAGGCACTATAGGGGTGGCAAAAGCCTTAGTCAGTATCCGTAAGCCCGAGGGTGACAGATGCAGGCCACCTCTGGCAAACCATTGAGGTCTGTGAATCCTGTCATCCCAGGCAGACAGATACTGTATCCCCTTAGAATGACACCAGAAACTTAGCTAATTGTTGAAATCAATAATTTTCTGCTTGTACTGTGGTATCATTCTGGGTGATGGTAGGATGCTGCTCAGGGCTAGGGTTATACCCACCTGGAATACATAATCTGAGAGCTCCATGTCTCTTTTCATGTAGTCCAGGGAGGTAAGTCTCAGGTCATTCACACCCACATGTACAATGACAGAGTCATATTTGTACCTGTTGTTGAGGGACCTGAGTCTGTGCATTATGTGGTGGATCCTGGCACCTGACAGGCAGCTGACTGTTACTTTCTCCTTATTCAACCCAGTGAGTGGGACATCAGTGTGCCTCACTATCGAGTCACCTATGACTAGTGTGCTGGGCATGCTGTTTTGCCTTATGGGCTTTGGTTGAGTGGCACACTGTTTAGGAGAGTTATTTGTCTTGTGATTAGTGTTGTGTTGTGGTGGTCGAGTGTGTTTCTCCCTTGGAGGTCTCTGCTGCTTGGGTAGATTTTTATTGAGAGCCTCCGGAAAGGTGGGTGTGTGGTTTGTGTTTTTATGTGAAGACAGTGCTTTTGTGCATTCTGTAGGGCTACGTGTTCCATGTGGTGTGGTGCAAGTGTTGACTTTTGCCTCTTGACCAGCTATTCTGGTCTTAGCTGGAGAGTGTGTGGCTTCCAATTTGCATATATAAGTGCATCTCTCGCAAGTTTGAGTGTTGGAAGGTAAGAGGAGAGGGTTGTCAGTGTACATGAGGCAGTTGCTACATTGCCTCAGGATTCCCAAGTTCACCAGGTTAATAGGAGAAAGCACAGGGTACAGACCTTTAGACATGCCTGGAGGGATGAGCATTGATAATAAGTACTGCACCTGTTTCCTTGTAGAATGTTTACTGCTGGTAGCACTTTGGTGTGCTACAACAATTGCTACAAGAAGTCTGGTAAAGTGCTAGACTAATACGTGCAGGAGAGGAGAGAACTAGTAGATCTAAGTGAAAAATTGAAGAGCAGACTCTGGCACTGCTCAGAATCTTACAAACAGTCCTGGATACATCAAGTCTGTATCTGGACTAGACTAGTTACAGGAAACAAGTTCAAATGCAGGCTTTTAAATCAGAGATAAATAAGTGCATGGTTACAATTGATTTGGTTGGGCTTTGCTTTCGTTGACATCCATTTTATTTTTGGATTACTTTGGTCAACAAAACAAATGACTGGCAGGTGTGCAACACTGGCAATTCCCAGGGTTGGGGAATATGTGACTTCCCTGAGGACCGTGTGATCTTGTAGTTAATATATGTGATTAGCAGGTGTGAAGGGATGCAGGGAGGATTGCCCCCCTGCAAAATACACTTTTGTAGTGTTTGCATGTTCCAATGTTTTGCTCAGAGCATCAGCTTTGAGTTGTTGGTGTTAGAAATGTTGATCTTCAGCAACTGAGCATTTTGTTACATGCTAATACATCCAAATCTATCTATCTATCTATCTATCTATCTATCTATCTATCTATCTATCTAATTATCTAGTCTAATTATCTGTCAATCTGTCTATCAGATATATATAGATACACAGACATAGAAAGCATCAGAGGATTTTCCCAAGGTTATCAACCCAACAAATTTTCACTCAAAATGAGCATTTACTCCCTTAAGTCTCATGGAACCTGAGCTCAAACCAGGCATAGTAATAACTAGTTTTCTGACTGGCTGTTAGACTTTTTCTATAGCTGTTACATTTCTTTATTTGCACATCACTGAGCTAAACCTCACGGGATGCTTTGAGCTTTGCCGTAGTTCTACCACTGCTTCTGTTTGTGAATTACATTACCAGAATTTACCTTAAACCAGTCCCTACAAGATGAGGGAAGTGTCCATTTTAATTTTGTTTACTTAAAGACCTACTTTACTGACAATTTCTGTTTTTCTCAAACAGAGCTGAACATCAACTTATTGGCACGTCCTCCACACACACACTGTGTCTACCAGACCCACCTTAGTTTCCCTGGGCTAACATGACTCATATCCAGGACCAGTGAGGAGATCAAACTTTTGCCTGGATTTTTTTTTTTTTAGTATCTTAGCTTTTCACCTCTTTTATAAATGACATCCCCTCAAAATCAGTACAGATTTAAGAGACATCGTGACATGATATTTGAAAAACTATTCTGCCTAGAAAATATACATTTGATAATAAGTTGGATCAATTCCAAGGATGTTAATTCTCCTCTGCTCCTCGCTTATTAGGCCTATAATGTGATATAAATGTTCTGTTCAACATTTATCTATCCAAAATCAAGATCTAATTTGGGAAATCCTAACATTTCCTTACTGTCAAAAGCAAGGGCTTTAGTTGTATGACCTATACACAATGCCTTAAAGCTCTAACTTTCTTGCACTTTTTTCCATCTTGTACAGCATGCTATGATATGACCTACAAGACCTGAAATGACTCCATCCAGTGTGACTTGCTTCATGGTTACAAAACCTGTACAACCCCAAGTACCACTACAAAAGAACAAAACCTCTACTGTAACATAAACAAAAGCTATATGAAGGATACATAGCTCTAACAAAGAATTCCTATTCTCTGGAACAGGCTTCCTTTTCATATTAAACAAAGGAACTCCCTAAAGCCTAACCTTCTTCAAACACAACCTTGATACATAAATGGGCTACCTTATATAACACCCCAGGTCTGACTCTGCAAACCCTTATGGAAAAAGGTAGCAATAAGTGGAATTCAATTCATTACGCTACAAATGAAGAAATGATTTAACCAGTCAACTGCCTAGTAACATTTGCACTTAAGAAATATAGCTATCATACACATATTGTGTGTAATATTTGTGTGTGTGTGTGTGTGTGTGTGTGTGTGTGTGTGTGTGTGTGTGTGCACACGCGTGTGTGTGTGTGTGTGTGTGTGTGTGTGTGTGTGTGTGTGTGTGTGTGTGTGTGTGTGTGTGTGTGTGTGTGTGTGTGTGTGTGTGTGTGTGTGTGTGTGTGTGCACGTGCGTGTGTGTATGTGTGTGTGTGTGTGTGTGTGTGTGTGTGTGTGTGTGTGTGTGTGCATGTGTGTGTGTGCATGCATGTGTGTGTGTGTGTGTGTGTGTGTGTGTGTGTGTGTGTGTGTGTGTGTGTGTGTGTGTGCATGTGTGTGTGTGCATGTGTGTGTGAATGTCTGGGAGTTTGCATGGCGTTGTGTGTGTGTACAATTCAGAAACATGCTAAAGTGTCAATAATGAGGCCTTTCTCAATGGGGCCTTAGCTCTCTCTCTCTCTCTCTCTAAATCACATTTTCTCTCTTCACTGTAGTTGACTGACCAATGCTAGGCAATTACTGTGCAACTTTTTCTGAGTCCTAACCAACGTAGGGTAATTTTCTTATAATGGGAGGCAATTTTCTACGATTGATTCAATCAGGTAGAGTTGCTGTACTGCCAGCTGTCATTCAGATTGCCATTCTGTTATATGTTTGAGGTTGATGTAAAAGTGCATGTAGTCAAGCCAGGCTGAGTGGTTTGTTTGGCTAAAGTCCCCTACTGGAATAAAAAAAATGATATTAAGGAGTAATGTGATAAAAGTCCATTGGCTGTATGTAACACTGCTGTTTCCAGCTTCCTCAGTCATGACTGGCCACTACAGACCTATGTTTGACAATCAAAGCTGTTCCAGCTGCCTCTGCCTACTGGATCTGCCCTAAATTCTGAACTCACATTTTATTAGTAGCTGCTGCCTCACAATAATAAATCTGCATTTTAGGTAAAATGCATACTACCGTCTCCCTCACTTCCAACTAAAAGACTTTCAAGCTTGAATGCTAACTTGTGTGTGCACCTCTGTTTTCAGAAGAAAAACCTACAGTCACAATGGATGAATATTGTTGACAGAAAGAACTACAGGCACTAACTATCAATTATTAACTACATCCTCCATCAGTAATAAGTTAAAATATAAAACTACTTAAGACCTTGCATGAACATCTATCTAAAAATTAAACAAAGTGAAGAAACTGTAGTAGCAGTCTATGTTTATGGACATGAGCATTAAAATGCAGCTGTGGTATAATGCTTATTAGCAAAAGAGAAAAATAAACCAGCTAAATACAAGCCCCATTCCTACTTGCTGTATAAGTAGGACTACATTTTGTACCAGCACTGGTACAAAGAAGCATCACTACTGCAGATAGTTCTGGTGGTTTACAGTACTGGCACATCATTATATTAGCACAGCTGACCATAAGAACATTCTTTGTTGTCTGTTTTGTAATTTATGGAAGTGTGTGTATGTGACTTGGCACAATACAGTAAGGAAACATTTTTATGTTTAGGTGTGCATTAGTTGAAACAAGGGTACTAATTTTATAAGTTGTACCCACAACACATTATGTCCCTCACTCCCAAGGGATGTACATTAATGAATTCACAGATGTTGTTTGCTGTGATGTTGGACCCGCTGCTATGTTTTTGATGGTCCCCTGCATTGAGAGGTATGAGGCAACGTCCATCTACCCCATGACTCAGTAATGGAACAAAACAGCAATCGATGAATGAGTAAATCAGAGCACAACATGGTTTATGTACAGTCCTTTCTATAAACAAAATCATAGCACACATGACTTGTTATGCAAAGACAGAATGTGGAGTGACTAGAGGCATTAAAATGTTTAAGCAAAGTGGTTGGGACAAGACATGATATGGCAATTTTTGAGGAATACAATTTGTACATTGCAGTGTTGCCATTATAAAAGGTAATTAAAGAGTGTGACAAGTGAGGAGTGAGAAAGCAGTTATAAAATGGTGCAGCATGTTAACAACAAGGGTCTTTGCAGTTAATGTGCGACAATAGCCAAAGTGTACTGAAGGAGCTGAGGTTCATGGCACATTCATATTAATAAAGGTGTTCAAATGTCAATATTGCTAATTAAGAGATTGTAGTTAAAAAAATCTGACAAAAGATGAGGATCGCTTGACATACCTACCCTGCCTACTGTTTTCAGATTAGATAAGTTGACAATTTTAATAGCTTGAATTTCTTGTCACTCATAAGAATTACCTTATCCCTAGTCAATGTCCTCTTGAAGTATGTTACTAGGTCAATTCTACAACCACTTTAGGAAGGCTGCCTGATCGCCCATCACATATACTGTGGTGTAACAGGCCAGAATGTATTTCTTGAGCAAATCACCTTTCAACATTAATTTGTAGCTCCCTTATTCCCATGCAGCTCTTTTTAGAAGTATTTTACCATCCTTAGTTCAACGTGTTTCCTTACTGCACTTAAACTTCTTTATCCTAGCCACTTCTACCTTCCTTCTTTTGAGCTACTTGTGTCAGGTTCTCTAATTTGCTCTCTTTAGAGACAGGTTTAGACAATGCACAATTTCTTATGGTATCCACCTCTACCTTCCTTCTTTTGAGCTACTTGTGTCAGGTTCTCTAATTTGCTCTCTTTAGAGACAGGTTTAGACAATGCACCATTTCTTATGGTATCCACCTCTACCTTCCTTCTTTTGAGCTACTTGTGTCAGGTTCTCTCATTTGCTCTCTTTAGAGACAGGTTTAGACAATGCGCCATTTCTTATGGTATCCACCTCTACCTTCCTTCTTTTGAGCTACTTGTGTCAGATTCTCTCATTTGCTCTCTTTAGAGTCAGGTTTAGACAATGCACCATTTCTGTTATTATGCAATGAGCTGCCTTGTGATCATGACATTTTCAGAAGTGCATTCAATACTTGAAATGTAATCCTACCACTTACTTCCACAGACAGCACACAGGATGCTCTGTACGCTTAGTGATGTATTTTCAAAATCATCCTTGTACTAGGCAGATCTTCCTTTCTGATGACTCCTACAACTTGCCTAGCTTTAGATCATCTGAAATGACTACAACAGATCTCCCAAAAACATTTTGCAATGCTCTTTCTCTGCTTGTCTACCACTGGATCTGAAAATGTCCACATGCTCCTGTGTTATGCCATCTTCCCTTTACAATATCTGTATGGTATGGTTAAACACTGCATATACTCACAGCTTATCCATTATGCAGATGATTCTGTTATCACTGTGACTGACAAAATTCTTGACTTTATCACATCATGACTGCAGTCCACACTTGACTACACAAAGCAGTGGCATAGTGCAATGGGGTTGCAACTTATTGTTTGAAAAAGAATGATGGAGGTCCTCTAAAAACACCTTACCTAATGATGTGTAGACATCTGGTGTTGATAATACTGATCATATCCAGAGTCAAACAAATTGTGTCTTAATTAACATCACTCTTTCTCATTCCACCATTGAAAACGTAAATTGTGCTAATCTTGATTGCATCACTGATCAATTTGACTTTGACAAATCTTTGTAAAAGTGGTGCCACAACTTTAATCAAGTTTCAGAGTTTAACAGAAACAAAAATCTGCATGCTGAAACATTTTTTTACTTGGATAACTTCACACATCATAATGACAAAAAACATTTTGAAATGGAATATTAAGTTCTGTTCAGACAGCACATATTTGCTTCTCTCTTGCTTTGCTTTGATCATCCTAATGTTGTTCTCTTATCACTCCACTATAATCTTGAGCAAGTCTCTTGACAGAAACATATAGTTACTATCAACTTGTCATAGCAGTCGTCATTGCTGCACATGTCTACATATGATGCACTAGTTCGTACATAATTAACAACTGTTCCTGACACAGTCAGAATCTAACCCAGTCTTCTATAGTCTTCTCATTGTCCGCTTATTTCCAGTTTTTGACATGGGAGCTACCCAGCATGAACTCAACACTGGCTGGTAGGTCTGCTGGAATCCACAAATTAAAACCAAACGTCCATTACTCTGTTATTATTGAAAAGGTTTAGAGTCATCTGCCCTATAAACCACAGCCATCCTTCAAAAATACTTTCCTGAAATCCAAATTGCTGAGAGCTCATGTTTCTTGTTTCTGTCAAATTATATAACCTAACCTCCTTTTTGTGATTTCTTTCAGGTTCGAATTGCCATATATGTTGTATTTTACTATCTACAAAATCCATGCATTTTTTGTGCTGTTTGCATTAAAAAATTATTAGATCTGTGTTATTAATGGTGTACTGCCATGACAATACATCTATACAATATTTAAACCTCTACACTGACATTTTCCCTTCCTTACCAACTGTTATTGCATTTATTGCTTATCTTTAGTATCCTAATTAACCTACTGAATATGTTAGTGTTTATAACATGCCTTTACTGTGGCTGACATTTTATGTGCAGTCCCTTTGATAGCATAGTCACTTCCTTGCATAATATATATTTAATACTAAAATATATTTAAAAATGATGGGTTTAATATTAAAATACATTAGTAATTCACAGTCCAGAACTATGATTTTTTTTTAATTTTCAGTTTCCTGTCTTCCTTTAGATGTTTGTGTTATGCATTTTACTTTATAAGTATATGTTACAAATTTCTTTTAGTAGCTATTCTACTGGTAAATTGAACAACGCAGCTGCATACTACTGGTTAACATATATGATAAAGATTCTTGCTGTTTCAGTAACGACTGGTTTGAGTTTATTTCTTTCTCTTCCTTTCTTTCCTTCTTTCTCTGCCTTGTGAAATTATTTTGTAACTCATGTTTCCTAAATGAATTGTAGTATATTCTTGGAGCAGTGCCATTCCTGCGGCATCAAAGAGTAAAGCCCTTACTATAACCCAGCTGAACTGGATTCAGTTAGTGGCTCAAGTGGCTGACAGATGTGAAAGGGAGAGAAGGGTATTACCATCCTGGTCAGTGGGGGAGGACCTATGGACGTCTACTGTGTCAATCCTTGGTGGATGCTGGGGAAGGCACATCGGTAGGTGTGCTTCAAGAGTGGAATAGGGTAGAGACATGGCTGAGCTGCTGCAAAACAGGCAGTACACTGCACATCTCTGCTGTATGCCCACCCCACAGGCATACCATTAGGCCCACCCCACAGGCACACCATTAGGTCCACAATGAAGGGAAGAAATAGGTAGGTCATAAGTAAAAAAATCCCCCTTGGATAGAAAGCATAGACATGCCAATCCCCCAGATGTCTAGTTCCACAACTGGGAACTGCAATACCAGACTGAAAAGTCCAGTTAAAAGGCAATAGCTGATAAGACTCTGCATGGGCAGGTACTGTGGTACCAGGCTGGTATCATGAAGGTCAGAGAGGAGGAACAAAAAATATATTTGAAGTAGTAAGTTTATCCAATCACAACCTACAAATTGTATACATCAGCTCTAGAGAAATGAAGTACTCCATTAACTGGTGATGCCAGGTTACTCTTCTTAATGGTGGGACAAGTGGGATAAATAAAGACAAAAAATAAATAAATACAGTATAGAATTAATAATTTACCCGCAATACATTTTAAAATGAAAGATCATTTCCCTATATTTCTCTATAGAAAATATGCAAATGCCACAATCTAAAAACATATTTTACAAGTCCTGGTAATATGCGCAACACAGAATAACTACTAATTTGTTATATTTAAAGTATATGGTTTGGATAAAGTAATATGCCACAGTGCGACAAGCTGAGTATTTAGCTAGCAATGCAAAAGCAATACAACAAAAGTAGGAAAACGACACAAAGACATTGTGTCTCAGTAAAAAAAAAGAAAAAAAATCTCGTAAAAGAAATTCACAAACAGAAATGTTGTGCCTCTTTTGTGCTCTGCTGTAATATAAGGAGAGATATGATAACAATTATAAAATGCTTTTAAGCTAATATCACACACTTCAACTTTTAAGACAAAAAGACATATCCTCTCTCTGCAGACACTGGTAATCAGCAAAAGTACTTCAGATGTACACTGAAAGTTCCCTGAAGCTGAAAGGGGGTCTTTCAGCAATTGAAAGACTACAGATCATCACTCCCTCTCATAATGTGAAAATATGTGAAACATTTACTGACAATTACAAAGGAAGCTCACAATATGGTTAATATGTATTCTTTATATTTAGAAAGACTTCATGCCCAGTCAAATCCCTTTGCTTACCAATACTAAAATTGGTACCAGTAAAATTACAGAGAATTCGTAGCACGATTCTCCTCATTTGATTATTTTTAGCCGATTTTTTGTTTCTGAAAGCAGGTGTGTTATACTTCTGTAATTTTACCAGTCTGAAGAAGTGGCATGTTGTACCGCAAAAGTGCTCACTGTATACGTTTTATTATTTTCATTAATGTTATTTTATTATTTCAACTATGGTGTGTCAAGTACGTTTTGGAATTCTATATCCCTTTGCTTGCCAGAACAATCACTTGGTTGCAATGCATTTGCCTTCTATACTAGTTATAAGGCAATAAACATATATTATGTGTGTATATAAATCTATACATGTGTATATGTATATAGAGAGTTTATAATGAATGACCACTAATGAGTTTTTTTTTTGAAACACAAAACATCAAACCAACTCACCAGTGACTGGCATTAATCACCAATAAAATCATCACAAAAAATAATCACAAATGTAAACCAATACATTTGTGATTACAAAAAGTGAAAAAAAACAGGTTCACACCTTTCTCTCCACATCACTGGAAACTGAATATATTAACTCCAGGACACAAAAACATGAAAAAAGTAGCAAAACCCTTGAATTATGTAATGTTCAATATTTTATTTATTTATTTATCTTGTTTGTCCTTCATGACCGGCTTAGTCCCACTAGACTAGTAACCTTTTTTCAGGGGCGACGCAAGGTGGTATTTATACTACTAGGGACATTTTGGCCAGAGCACCGGGGACTTCCCCTTCTCTTTTTGTTAGTGAGTGGGACATTTGTTGCTGTGATGCTTTCTCCTTCTGTTCTGGGTGCAAAAGAGGCTTGTAGAAGCAGGGATCTTGTTGTGTATGGTATCAGAAACTGTTTTCGACAGTTTTGTGGGGAATTCAGTGATGCAAAATGAGATTAAGAATGATGATTGTCAGCGGATGTTCATACTGTTTTTCATAAGAAGTGGAGGATGACAGATGGTGAAGTGAAGTCAGTCAAGACTCTACTTCAAACTATTAAGCAGAAGGGGCTTGGAGAAGTTTTGTGAAAGGCAGTTGAGCCTTCTTATGGAGAAAGAATGCAGAAGAAGGCAGGGAGAGAGAGAAAGAAGTGAAGGAAATCAGTCCTTCAAAAGATTCAGAGTGCAGGTTCCAGCAGGAACTGTTTGAGGAAGACAGCTTAGTTGGAAATTAAGTGGTTGTTACAAAATTCCAATTGGGAGGGGTGCAAGATGAAATTTTGCAGGGTTTATTAGTTTTCAGTGAGCCTGAAATTGGAAAGGACATTTCATGCGGTGATATAATGGATCAAAACAAAAGGAAGATTTAGAAGCTGTTAAAAAGAATGTATCATATGCAGATATAGCAAGACAGAAGGGAAGAATAAAAGGAGAAGCAAAGGAGCCAGAAGCGAAGCAGAGGCAGAATTATATTGTTAGGATTTTTAGCAAAGAAGACAAGAGACTGTAATAATATGTGGAATGAGACAATATAATATCTCCATTAGGAAATAAACCAACTGAGGTAAGAGTCTTTATTATTATTATAAGTAAAAACAAGTGTGTGTGACATTTTTAAAAATGGACATGCAATGGAAAAATTTTGTGGGGGGTGGGGTTGGGATATGAAAAAAGAAAGATTGTGCTCCTTGGAGTTTATATGTGTTTAAAACTTTTTCACAGAGTGATAAAGAAGAAAATAAATATACAATTTAGGACTGAAGCTGAAAAACATACTTTAAAAAGACACTTGAGTAATGCATTTAAGGAAATAATGGGCATGTTGAAGGTTTATAATAATAGATGATTATGCAATTGAGGATGGAATTGCTATGCTATACTGAGAATGGAAAATGAAAAAAAAGTGCATATTCCTAGTATTATAAATGCTAAAGAACAAAAGGGGGGGTTGTAAAATATTGTCACCTACGAAAAACATTTTTTTCTGTGGAAAAGCAGAAAACTTCATGCATTACGCTGAGAAATTTTTTTATACAGTGAAATCGAACATGGTGCTAAAAATGTGAAGTTAAATACTATAAATGTAACAAGGATGAACTGTAAAGAAAGGAAGGATGGGTTAGTAAAGTAAATATATTAGAGCAAGGGTAACAGGAACACACTCAAGAAGAAGTCGAAAACATAAACCTAGAAGAGCAGGGACAGAAGTCAGGTTATGAATAAAGGTAACAACAAAAAATGACCTTAACTGAATTACAAAAAGAACAGGAGATAAACGTAGAAGAAGAATCTGAAATTAGTGATGAAGAAGATGTCAGCTGGAAAATTGTTAAAGGAAAAAAGAATTCTATTAGTAAAAGGGTATGAGACAGAACAAGTAAATTTATAGGATTAATCATGAAAGAAAAAATAAAAGACAGGATGACGGGGTTAATTATATTTATTCTACAGTATACTTCAGAAAAGGAAAATAGATAATTGCAGAATATTAGCAATAAATGTAAATAGTTTAAAAAGGTAAACTAGAAGGTTAGCTATTATAGGATGGTTTAAAAAGGTGGATATGGATATAATATAATTGAAAGCTATACCATTGTTAATGAAAGAAGATAGGCTGCAAACAAATTATATGGGGAAATGACATAGTTTAGAATTTAGGTCAAGATATGTTTCACCACACAATAAAATGCATAATGTGATAACTCACAATGCGCACAAATATATATCCATATATATATATATATATATATATATATATATATATATATATATACACACAGGTCTACTTCGAAATTTGAAAGCTTCAAAACTTGGAATTTCTTATATAGATATATATATATATATATATATATATATATATATATATATATATATATATATATATATATATATATATATATATATATATGTGTGTGTGTGTGTGTGTGTGGATCCCCTTCAGAAGATCGAAATCTCAAAAGAATGAAAATCAAAATATCTAAAACTCAAAATATCAGAAATGGAATTTACCCTTTCTCCAGTATTGTGTGATCTTGGAGTTGGTATATATAATTAGCAGGGTTGTGGGGGGGCATAGCCCCCTTCATGAGGGGTGCAGAGGGGCTTGCCCCTGCATTAAAAATATTTTGAGTTGATAATTTTGATTTTCAGTCTTTTGACCTTTCAGTCTGTGTGTGTGTTTGTGTACATTCAGCAGTTATAACAGAATGTGTTTTACTAAACAGCCAGGTCTTAAAATTCTAAAAACCTATAGTAAATGTACAGGGTCCTATGCAGGTAGGCTAAGCATCAACTCCATTTTACACACACACACACACACACACACACACACACACACACACACACACACACACACACACACAGTCTTACCTCTCAACCTGTAGACATTGAAAATAGAAGCAAAGGCCTTTGAGAAATAGGAACATCCAGCTAAAAATCTGAACATTTGATTAGCATAGCATTTGAATAGCAAGTCACAAATATTTCTTCCTGCTTCCTAAGAAGAATGTGGGATACTACTCAGGCATGCAGATATATAAACTGAAAGTGAGAAAAATTATGGAAAAATATAAGCACATTATCAGACAGACACTATAAAATCTGTTGACTTTAATAATCTGTAGTGCAAAATTCTACCCTACAAGGTAATTTATTTTTTATTAAGAAAAAGGGAGTTGCAAGATGTATGTCTTCTTTCTTGTTGCCATTAGTATGTTGGCCAGATAGTCATTTTTGTGTACTAGACAGCATCAAAAATCAATTGTGATGAGGGGAATTCATAGAATGGTGTGAATGGGATATATCAAACATAAAAATAGGAACATACCTCCAAAATTAGGGACATCCTAAGTATGAAAATAGTAGTCCTCCAAAACAAGGACAGATGAGAGGACTGTACACAATAAAGAAATACAACAATAATAAAAAACACCTTCAGTCAGCATTAACCAATACAGCAAGGAGTTGTGTAGTCTTATTTGATAATTATTTGAATTTTAGTATCAAAAATAAACCTCAAGTTGTTCTGTGCCATCAGTGAGCATACACACAAATACACAATAACTTATTTTCACATATTTGCTAAATAAAACGATTGTAATGCATTACTCTTTCCAAATTGTTCTGATATTCTTTTACTATTTCTAATCAAGAACTTGCAGTACCATTATATCTATTATTTACTAGGTCATATAAATATGGCGAGATTCTTCAAGATGGAAGACATGCTCTTATTAAACCTGTCTTTAAGGGAAGGGGGGAGTAGCACAAATTCAGTCATATAGACCCTCAAGTCTACTTTCATGTTGTGGAAAAGTAAAGGAGAAGTTATTAATGGATAAGTTATTGTCAGAACTGGATAGACTGAGATTTGAAATCATATATCAGCATGCATATGTTGAAAATAGATCTATTACCACCTGTAACATGATGTTCTATAATAATATAATAACAGCTATGAATGAAAAATTGTACTGTAATGTAATTTATATAGATTAACTTCAGCATTAGACAGACTCATTCACAAAACAGTGATCAATAAATTAGAAGAACTAGGTATCGAGGTACTCTTGATAAGATGGACAGCTGCATGGCTTATAAATAGAACATGGTAAGTACCATACAGCAATTGGACAGGTAACATTGTTGGTTGCAGTTAGGGTGTCCCACAGGGCTCTGTCCTAGGCCCTTACTTGTTTATATTGCATCTTTCAGACCTAACTTTTTTTTTATCTGAGATGTTCTACTGTCTATTTGCAGATGACCTGAAGGTGGGTAAACTGATTACATGTGCTACAGATAAGGCATGTCTGCAAAAGAACTTGATTAAATTGACCATTTGGGTACAGGAGGTTAATATGCTGATAAATACATGAAAAACTTATCATATGAGATTTTGGAGATAATACATTTAAAAGTGAATACTTAATTCATCACACAGTGTTTGAAACTGTACACTCATTTAAAGACCTAGAAATATGGGTAGATACAGCTTTGAGTTTTTCTAATCATATCAACTACTTGGTTAATGATAGTTATAGAACTATAGGCTGTATAAAATGATTATAAAGGCTAGGAATTCAGAAATTATAAAGTCATTGTTTGTTAGTTACATTAGACCCAAACCTGAGCATGGAATAAAAACATGGAAACCTTATAAGAAAACAAGCATGAGTAAAACTGTAAATAGTGGAAATGACCAAGGGCATCCATGGATGTGAAAATTTATTACAAAAGACTAAAATATCTGAACTTGTACAGTGTCCTTTATAGATATCTAAGTGGAGATTTTATTCAGGTATAAAGGGCATTTAGAAAAAACTACCTCTGGGAATGTTTGGGGTTATCAAAAAGTAGTAGAGAATTGTCAGACAACCTTTGTAGAAAATTCTACAGAAATGAGAACATTTTGGTATATTGGTAGGCTAGAAGGGTGTTAATGCCCATACTTGTAATATTTGTATGTATGTACCTCTAGCTACAAATTCTCAATAGCCTTTTGCTCCTCCCCTCTCTCCAATTATTATTATTTCATTCTGTACACTACTGACTTATTTATTTACTGGCATTTGTTTACTGGGAAAGTCCAACTGGGCTTTGGAGAAAAACTCCAAGGTGTCATATTTAATGCGATCAGTATTTACAATAACAAACATAGGTTCACTGAAACTGCGTTATAAAACATAATAATAGATATAATAAAATGTGTATTGATGTTCACAAACATCAATATACAAGCATTGTATTGAGAGTTTACAGGTATAATAATGGTGGATAAGATAGGTAGGAGTAATTTAAGAAATACAATAGAGTGAGCTGTTAGAGAACATAAGCAATTTTGAGTATTAACAGAAAAGTAGCAATGGAAATGTAATTTGGTTGTGCTAATTAGAAGTAGGTGTAGTAGTTTAAGTACAATAAAGTGAGGTATTAGAAGGGGATAAGCAGGTTAAGTGATTTAGTGCTTTAAGGTGAGGTATAAGAAAGCTGATGAAGTGTGTTAGAGAGCTGTGTCCCAGAGGAGGAGCAGGGACAAAACCAAAAGGGAGAGAGGAAGTCTTATAGTAATGGTTTGAAAATATGAAGTTGTGGGATAACCCAATGTATACAAGAATTTCATTCCAAGTTCTAGCTACACTTTTGACTTACAGACTCTGGCAACCCTATGTTCTTTGTAGATAGTAAGTAGTTGTTTATTATTTAACCAAAAGGGACAGTTTGGAAGATAGTATTGGATTATAGGTTTAACTGCTCGGCAGGCAGATGGGGTATGGATGATTTTATTGGTTAAGGTGAGCTGAGTATACGATAGGTGGTGAGGAAGCTACAGTGTTTTTAGTGTAACATAGTGGGTGGGTTTGGAAGGTTTGTTGCAAGCAAATCTGGCAACTATGTTATATATCTGTTCAAGGTCAGAACTAAGTGAGGCTCATAGGCTGGCCATGACAGGGGCTACAAATAGGAGAGAGGGTAAGGGGTAAGTGGTAGCTAGAGTTATGTTAGCAGAGTCTGTAAGGATTTCCTTTACTCTGTGTTTTTGATGGATTTTATTGATGCTGCTGTGGATTACGTAAATCAGTTTTTTTGTATGTGGGATAACTTCAATCATAGTATTATTTAAGGATGAAATTTTAAATTAATTTTTTTCATGAAAAAACTAATTTAGTTTTTTGGGATTTAGTAGTAGGTGATTATCCTATAGACAACTTTCAACAGAGTTAAAGGCTTTTTCACCATTATCTGAAGATGTACTAGATTGTCAGAAATGCATATTAGCGTAGAATCATCAGCATACCGTATGAGGCAAGCTTGCTTATAGGATTTGGTGTAAATTACAAGTGAATATATAAGCGAATATATTAAAGAGTAAATGGCCGATAATGGAGCCCTGTGGCACATCAGTATTGACAGGAAGGAAGGAACTGAGATAAAGTGGAGATCCATTTAACAAACCGTTATCCATTGATTGAGTAGTTGTTAAACCATAACAGTGTGGGTTGTGATAGCAAAAGGAGAAAGATTTGCTAGAGGAGTTTCTGGTGAGAGACTAGAGAATTCAAGGAATGCAGAGCAAACAAGTTAGCATTTGTCTCTAGCTTTGTTAATAGCATCTGTGAAAGTTAATAAGCACATCGAAGTGTTATGGGTGAGTCTAAAGCCATGCTGCATGGAGGTCAAGAACTTTTGCTGAAGAATATGTTGAAGACGTTGCTTATAAATACACTTCTTCAGAATTTTTGACAAAGCGAATAATATGGGGATAGGTCTGAAATTGGTTTTATCAGACGAGGTTCCTCCTTTATGAATGGGGATGATGATTTTCTTTTTCATAGAGAAGGCACTTATGATTTCTTAATAGATCTTTTAATTAGAAGAGACGCAGGCTAGGCTATCGAAATGGCAGCCAGTTTGAGGTATTCTGCTGGGAGTTAATCTACTGAAGGAGAACAGAGTTTCAGTTTAAGAAGTAACTATTTGATGTAGGAAGTTGGGATTGTTTTAGGGTGAAATGGGATGTTTGCTGAGGAGAAGGCATGTCAGCATTGTTGGGAGGAAAATCCTCAGTAAGTACTTTAATGCTTTCTATAAAATGCGTTATATTATGCATCTATTTCGGAGGAAGTTTTATTTGGGGCAAGATTAGAAGGGGTGGATGTTTTAGGGTAGAGTATGTTATTAATAGAAGACCAGAATTTTTAAAGTTGGAAGATTGATTTAGAAAGGGGTCAGTGAAGTAGATTTTGTTATTGGTGATAATCTGACCTTTAGTATGGTTACATAGTAGTTTATAGAGTTGTAAGTTTTGGGGAGATCTATATTTTAACCATTCTTCCAAGCCCTATCTTTTTTCCCACAGTAGGTACCTGCTTTGAGTGGATTACAAAGCAGTATGGTTATTCTTTATTCTTTTCTTCTAGCTGAACCAGGCTATATTGTTAATGTACTCACATTCACACACACAGGTATGCAGTCACGCAAACACCACTCTTTTTCCCATCTTCCAGCAGGTTATGGGAAACTGACCTTGGATCACTCTTTTGAGTATGCTTTCACTAGGTTTGGACAAGTCCTGTGTTTTCATATGACACCACATATCCTTTCTTTACTTTAAAGTCATCTTGTTCACGCAGTCATACCTTATTGTGTTTTATTTTGCCTACTGTTTTTGGTCTGTTGCTTGTAAAAGTTGTAGATATCAGTAACTAAATAAAGACAGACATTTGTGTTTCAAACTTTACATCTTTCAGACAACGCATGATACTGTAAAACCTGTTATTGCAGAAATGTTATACAAGACCAAAATTTAAAATCTGCACCTCAGCAAAGTCAGATATCATCAAAATAATCAGTAAACAAAAAAGTAAAGGCAGGGTAGGGTACAGACTAGGTTAAAAATGTCTTTACCTTGGGTATGCAGATAATTAAAAATAGTAAGTAAACATCCACAAGATTGTAGAACTAGAACAGTGTTTTAACTTTCAGGATTAGTTTGCAGCTGCATTTAATGTTTCTAAGTACAACTTATCTCAGTATAAAACAAAAACGTATTTTAACTCTCTGATCCCAATGCTAAGGGCATTAGAAAGTAACTAAAACTTTGAACAATTTTTGGCAAAATTAAACATTTTAACTACTTGAATCCTACACAAAAAAGAAAAGGCACGTCTACTAAAAATATTCAGTTTGTCCTGAAAGAAACTGACTTGAGGCTTAATTTTGTCCCCACCATTTTATTAACATCCATAGATATTACAATACCCACCTATGTACAATGGTTTACATTTTCTGGGATAGCTCCACCTGTACTTTCAGAGATGCAAGGATGATCTTGGTCAATCAGAACAAGACCAATTTTCTCACATTAATTCTATGCCCCATTACATTGGCAGTATTTCTCAAAGAGAACAGAATATGAGTTATGTGTGCCCACGTGATTACTGAGCCATATAACAAAGTCATTAGTCTACCAGGAAGAATTTTTGTGAGGTGATTCAGGCAGCCAAGTGAAACAACTTGTATTATTCCCATTTATTTATCATCTATGTGCTGATATGTAACAGCCTGGAATTCTCTACTAAGCATTTATCTCCCAAAAACATTAACCCCTTTTGTGACATCTTTATCCTGCATTTGTCTTCTAACTCCTCCCTGTATATCCTCCATTTTATTAAGCATGGGCTGTCTTTCCTCCTTCTTAAACTGATTAAAAGGAGCCCATCATGCTGCACCTTCCGCTTTTATCACACAGTCACTACTGAAAAGCAAGGACCCTCCTATTAAACTTTCTTTTAGACACAAGTTCAACTAATAACCCAGGTGAACCATGACAGAGGTTATAACTAAATACAGTACAGAAAGCATTTGACTTTTCAAATATCCCTCCCCAAACTGACCAACAGGTACATTTAATATACTGCCTGAAACATTTTAGTTTATACAAATGTATACAAACTGAAAATATTTATCTGATCATCTAGCAAATAAGTGAAAGAACAGAGATTGGTCAGTCCTATATTAGCTGTCAAGTTGTTGCCCAGACCTAATTGCAACCCATGGGAAAATTCATGGAGTAAAACCAGATTACGGGCTAGATCCTACAGAAAGTGAACAACCTGAGTAAGATATTGTAGTGGTTGTAGTCATTTATGCAGTGCTACACTCAGTGTGTTGACCAGAAGTCACCTTCACCTTCCACACCAGAATTCTCCATGCAGGACTGCTCCATCATAGAAATCTTGTATGGAGGAATGTCAGCTATACAAAAATCCTCAATAATTTGCCCCTCTGATGTGTCTGACAAGACATGGAATCTGTTATGAACTGGCAGTTTATGCTCTGTGACTTCTATCATCATACCATTCATAGGGCCCCTTTGCCTACATCAACCTTCTTCTTTCCCCTTCATATGCTGTGAGAATGTTTTTGATGACAAAGACGTATTCTGACCCACTTCCTCCCTGATGCTGTAGGGAAATGTTGTAAACCAATAGCAGCTTTGTTTGTAGACCATTATTAGCAAATTACTGGTCAACTATGAACAGCTTCACTTCTTGTGGAGAAGTAAACAAGAAATTTGAACCTCTTTGCTAAGGAATTTTATTCACAGGAAACTTTTAACTACACCATAAAACCCAATTTGTGTTACTTTCTTAGATAGTGGGCTATCATTTTCCTACAATTATAAACATCAGTACTATGATTGGGGCAATTCTCAAAGCATGCATCTCTATTGTTAATTTGGGGCCTGCCTATATCTCTGGATCTCTGGCTTTGTGAAGAATGGCTTTGTATTCTTTGGAATCCAGAAACTTAAAAAATGAAACATCTAGGAATATGTCACTGATTGATCTTAACATAATATGGTGGGCCCTCTCATTCTCTGGTGGATGTGAGCCTTCAAGCAGTTTTCTTAGCTCCTCCTTTATGAAATTGATAGGGTCTGATCCCTTTACCTTTTCTGGCAAGCATATCAGTCTCTAATTATTGCTCATTTTCTGGCAAGCATATCAGTCTCAAATTATTACTCCTTGCCCTGTTTTCTATGTCTTCAGATGTTTGCTCCGGAGACTGTAATTGTACTTGTGGTTCCTGTATATCCCTGGAGTGTATTGACACTATAGTGCACTGGTTCCACATCTGTGTCTGCTGCTGTCATAGCACTGACTCTGTCGCAGACAACTGTAGATCAGGCTTGGCTACATCAGACTTGATCTGCTGAATATCTTCAGCAGTGGAATGCATAATTGTTGACAGAGCTTTAATGGAATTCCAGATTACTCTAAACACATCCTAAAAAAGCCAAGTCCCCTTCCATCATGGCAGTTCAGACTACAGAGTGCATAACCTAAACACCTTCTGCCAGTTCTTTCTCTGTCTCAACCCACTCAGGCTCTGGAAATACTACTGATAGAAAAAAACAATCTTTTACATCACTTGACACTTCATATCAGGACTTAATTGTTTTTTTCTACATAAACATACTCATACATTTGGAAAGACAAGATTAGGACAACTCCTTCAAGCACGTGAAGATGCACGCCTATTTACATTCTATAGTCCTCTGTTATTTACATAATCATGGACAGTTTACATAATTAAAGGTAAAAAAAATCAATATGAATGTTATTATAACAAGCCATTAATATGAATCAAAAATATTATTGTTTCTGAATGATATTTTGTTAATAACAGATGTTGAAGCAGTGGGACATCTACATATAACCCTAAACAATTGAAAAAAAAATCTCTGTACATATAGTTAACAATAAAAACAAAAAACTCTAAATTCTATAATACAGGAAAATTATGATTATGTTATTAAAATTGTAATAAAGTGAAATACAATATCTTTATCATTCAAAGAATTAAGCAATAACAACAAAATGACTGTATTAAGAGAGAAGAATTGTATAACTGTTTAAATTTTATAATATTAAAACCAGCTGAAAAATCAATGGAAACTCATACTAAATGATGAAGAATGACTAACTACTCAAACTTATAGGCAACTATATAATTGCAAAAATGTGGAACTACTAGTAGTGATCTAAAATATACCATAAATTCTGAAATATGTAATATGTAGCCAGTATAATGTATAGTAATAAAAGAAACAAGTCAATACTATTCACAGTATATAAAGTAGTAATGGAATATAAAGAAATTATTCAAAACACATTCTGAAACTATGACCAATAATTCAACATTAATGATGTTTAGTGGTATTGGTCATGCTTACACAACATATACAATTCTAGTAGATATACATCTAGTACTTGTAGCATACTGTTTTTAATAAGTAGATAATATAATCATTTAACTATGTCAGCATAAAAAGAACAAGAAACCTAAAACACTATAATTATGAAAGGCTCTGAATATACATGCTCCCATAAATAATATCCATGTTCTCTGATCGATTTGTCAAATAGGTTTATCGGTGCTGCCAACCAATACAAGAGTCTGCATTATCGTATTTATTCTTTTTAGCAGTAATGGGCATCTTTAATCATATAGAATGTTGGGATATACAAGTTGTAGGAGTGTGACAGGCTGAGCACCACTATACCTGCAAACCCCAAGTCTGTCCATCAGGGAAGCAGTAATGCTGAATGTTAGCTTTCAAAAACATTTCCACCATACTAATCTAGACACTCACGCACACCAACATTCACACACTGCAGTACAACTATGTACTCACCTAACCCTACTCTAACCCCAACCCACCAACACTTACACATATACTCCTATTCCTTATGCTGAAACCTTCAGAATATCTAATGGTTTTAGTATTGCTTTCTCAAACATACATTTACTTTTCCTGCAAGCATTCAATGTTCTGTTCATTCAAATTTTTAAATATAATACAGTGATATTATGATATTCTAATATAATTTAATATAATGAAATGGACAAAGGCCTAATTACTGGAACGATTCTTAATGACCTCGGCAGAGCCTTTGAGCACGTTGAACTCAATTTTCCTAGACCATCTCAATGAAATAAGCATTAGTGATGACACACTGCCCTGGTTCAGAATTATCTCTGTAACTGCTGCCACTAAGTTAATTTCAGTTCATCTACATCTAGATAAGCCCTCTACAGAAAGAGGTCCCTCAAAGATCTGTTTTGTCACCTCTCCTCTTTTCTAGCTACATTAACAAACTTTCTTTTGACTTCCCCCATCTTCCTCTCCTGCTTTATGCTGATGATGTGGTCCTATTCCACTCCAACCATTCTGTCTCTTCACTTGAGCTCAAACTTCAGGCTTATTTTCATGCCCTTATTCAATGGGTCAGTGATAAACAATTACTGCTAAAACTCCTCTAAAACAAAATCAATGCCTTTTGGTACCAGGCAAAAGCTCACATATCTCCAGGCCCCTAAAACTCCTTGATCCTCTTAATAACAGTATTGATGACATCACTTCAAAATACTTAGGGGTTTAGCTGGACAACTTCCTCAGTGTCCAAATGTACCTGGACTATACACACAAAAAAATTCAAGTTTATCCTATTTTGAGCTAAAAGGATCTCCCCTTCAGAACCTGCAGAAATACTATAGATAAAAGGTATCTCACTGGCTCAGCTAGAATATCGTCTTCCACTTAGTGCTACAGCTTCTAAAAGTAATATATCCACCATTCAGTTAATTTCAAAAGCTATTTACAGATTCATTGCACTGTCCCCATAAAATGAACACCACTGCAAAATCATTGGAAAAGCTAACTGGCTACCTGTCAAATAACACACTGATTTCCTACTTGGCCTTCAACTATTTAAGCTTATCAAGAAAGACACCTGCCCTCCAGTAGCTTCCAGACTATTGAGAGATGCACCACAATAGATCAGACATTTTAACCACTCATGGCCTCTCCTCCAAACCCCTCAAACTAGGCTTCTTTGCACAAACAATGCTTTCTAAGTCCTTGATCTCAAACTGTGAGAATCTCTCCCTTCTTTTCTTAAAAGTTAATTTCTCTTACATGTTCACAAAAGTGCACCTCACGACTCTAAGAAAATACATCTGCTACTTTTCTCATCGCATAATGTAACTTCTTCATTCCCTTCTTCTGTTTACATACCTTGTTCTAGCTTTATTTTTCATTGTGATTCTTTCAGCATGCCAACTCTGATACCACTCTATATATAACTCATGTATATATTGATGTTTTTCAATTACTCTGTCTATAATGTCATTAATCTATTGTCTTCATACCATCAAGTTGTTGTTCTTCTTTTGGCTTTTCCTGGTTAGGGGTCACCACAGCAGAACTCCGGTCTGCTAATGATTGGCAGTAGATTTTTTTTTATGGGTGCCGAGGTGCCAGCTTGATGCTCAACCTTCAATGAAGGCATGCCCATTCTATGCATGTCTTCGAACAGTACTCAACTGCGGGGAGGACATGCAGAATCCACACAGAAGGCGCTCCAGCCGAGAATTGAACGGGAGAACCGTATATAATATATGTAAATATTGCATTTTGTCACTAGCTCTGTATATAATATTGTGTATCTATTATGTTTTTCTCTGACTGAGACTGAAATGAGTCCAGTAGGATCAGTGTTCTACCCACGTTAACAAATTAAAAATAAAATCAAATTAAAAATAAAATAAGTACATACATTTTTGATGAACGGAAAAACATTTAACAGTCAATCAGCAGCCAATTCAAGGGAGTAAATGACACCTATATAGTTTGTAATGTTTCCCTATACCCTGTGCCTTCACTCTGCCCTGCTTGCTGAGGTGCTACAGCATGTCAGGATGTAATCTGACCATCTTAAGCAGCTTGCCAATATGCACTTCACCCCCACCTTCTCCTCTCCAACTTCTTGCAAACTGATTTAACTTAGATATTCTTGCCCCATTTGATAACAAAGCAGCAGACATACTGCATCTTGTGACATCAGGGAAGGAAATGTCAGAGGTTAGCACTGACAAAGTTGTTAGCATTCATGAAGGAGAACTTGTAATGCTTGCCTTCTGTCCGGGCAATTTTATATTATCCTACATGGGCTTTTCTGTGGACAAGCAGTTTTGTATTACTTCCTGACTATATTCATTTTTCCCCGGTGAATCAACTTGTTTTATTTTAAATCATGTTTACATCATTTTTCTTTTGGAAATTGTGCAGTACATACATGGGTGCTGGAACCATACAGCCAGGGGGGGGAGGAGGAGCCCTCCCACTTTTACAGCTGCAAGACCTGTCGGTAAAAATTAATGAAGTGGAGTTTTCACTCTAATGTGGATTCGCACAGGGAAGTTAAACTAACCAAACTAGCTGTTCTTGTTCTCTTATTGCTCTGTGTTACAGGAGTTATGCTGCTGCTGTTCAGCTGGTGTTGCCAGAGTCATGCCAATAAGGAGAGTTTTGTTCTTTTATTCGCAGGAGTTATGCTGCTCCAGCATACGTGTGCATGCATGTGTGTGTGTGTGTGTGTGTGTGTGTGTGTGTGTGTGTGTGTGTGTGTGTGTGTAAAATGCTCCAGTTAAGTATACTTGGTTAGTGTTACTCAGACTCAAACAAGAGCCTGAATTCTCTACCCATACCACCACTTGTGATTCAGGGAGTTGAGTCCATAGCTCTCAACTGTCCAGATTTTCACAGAATATTTGGTTCATACTTTTGGTGTGCTCCTCTTAAAATTTGTGTTTTTCTGGCAAATCAGTGAGAACTGAATTCACTAAATAATGACATCTCTTTAAGTTTCAGTCTTCCTATCTTTCAGAAAACATATGGTAATACAAAACACTTTATTTTAGCAACTTTCTAAGATTATACAAGCAATATTTAAAATGTACCCCTGATTTTGGGCCTTTGCCCCCCCCCTCCAAATAAATTTTGGCTTTTTCCACATTTCTTGAGCTATGAAGCTGAGAGATTTAGTTGGTCGTCAAGTGGATTTTACAAGGAGCTGAGAGCTTCAGGGGAAGAGAAGTTTAGTGCTACTTATGCTAAGTTGTTTGCATTGTTAGTAGCACAACAGGTAGTATACTTGCTTTTGCTGCAGAAGGCTGTGGGTACTACCCCCACAGTATGCAGATGGATCGCTGATACTGTACCTTGTTGAACTTTAATGGGAGTGGATGCTGCAGTCCTATGAGTGTCCTCCTTTGGAGGAGTTACTTAATAACTATGAACCCATTATCAGTTTGCTATCCATTCCCCTTTGCAAAATTACTAGCTTATCATTTTTTTAATGTAGCATAGGCAATTTATTCTTCGAGGGCAACAGGTACTTTATTTGTAGATGAAACAATGAAATATAAAGTTGTTTACTAGCAGCAACTTCTTCATTAGTTACAAATCCCTTTAATGTGGAATTATTTAGAAGATTTCTGCAGAGATTTTGCATATTTACTGATATTAGTAGATTGTAATGACAG
Source organism: Protopterus annectens (assembly GCF_019279795.1). Classification (NCBI taxonomy): domain Eukaryota; kingdom Metazoa; phylum Chordata; order Ceratodontiformes; family Protopteridae; genus Protopterus; species Protopterus annectens. Next base: position 208,004,033 of record NC_056734.1, read on the forward strand.
ACGTTTGAGTGGCCTTTCATGGTTGAAATTTTCTGAAATGGGTAGTTTTGTCATTATTGGTTCATACATTTTGTTTCATTGCTCACTAAAAGACTGTTCCAAACTACAAATTAAAAACGCATTCTAACAAGTAGTGTTGTATTATACAAGGAATATAATTTAATACAATCAGGTTAATATAATCAGAAAGGTGAATCAAAGAACTTATACATGTATGCTTGGCCACAGGATGCAGGAGATCAAAATAGGTGAAGAGACCAGTCACCAATGGTGTCCCCCAGGGTTCCGTACTGAGAGTTTTTCCTGTTTAGCATATACATCTCAAAAGTAAAAGGAAATACCATAGGGCTTTGGCTGACTAAGTTTGAGATGACTTTAAGCTAGGAGCAGTTATTGAATCCCCAAATGACTCAACCATCATGCAGGAAGGTTTGTCCCAAACAATAACTGGTACCAGAATCATGAATTGAAACTAAACTCCAGGAAATACATTATCGTATCCTTTGGGAATTCATCTACTCCAGGAAACTAACAAATTGACAATGCCCACTTGTTTGGCATTTGGGAACTTGTGTGTACAGTGACCTAACATTTGACCAACATGTGCCCAAAGTCATAAGAAAGTTTTTCTGTATTGCACAGCTTATAAACAAATTAATTGTGACTAGATCTAGAGATGTTATTGTCCCCCTTTACAAAGCCCTCATTAGGTCAATCATTTTCTATAATGCCCACTTTGGCATGTATCTGCCCAGACCCATGCAACAATTGGAATACCCACAAAGATACCTTATTAAAAGGATACAAGTCCTAAAGAGCAGGTCTTACATGGATCACCTCAAAGATTTATCACTGTACTCAGTATCCTACAGAGTGCTTAGAGGTGACTTGTCAGGTGTACAAAGCATCCTCCGACCTAATACAGATGGACCTAACACCAGCAAGTCAAATGGCATCAGAAATACTCAGTCAAGGTATCTAAACTGAATGTTGTGGAGAGATGGATATATTTCCAGAAGGTACATTTGTGTACACTTACCATAAATGTAGATGTTCGAGTGTAAACACTGTTGCAGTCATTACATTTGGGTAATCTGCTGGCAGATTGCCCTCAGTCGGCCTGAATTTCAAAGTCTTGGGTCCTGCATCTATTGCTGTCTTCTCTTCCATGATGTCAGGTCGTCAGGGGTATAAAACATGCAGCCGACGCCATTTTCTTTAGTTTTTCTTTGCCCCCGATGTCAGGTTCCCCCAAAAGGGTAGCAATATTATAGATATATATCTATATACATGCATCAATATAAACTTTACCTTCATCTACAAGCAAATACACCACATAGGTTGTAGAAGATAGAGAGGGAAAGATAAACTGTAGAGTGACGGGGATGGCGGGAGGGTAACCTGGACTGCAACAGTGAGTACACTCGAACATCTACATTTATGGTAAGTGTACACAACTGTACTATGTTCTTTGTGTTTCACTGTTGCAGTCATTACATTTGGGTAGAATCCCAAAGCTATGGTTGGAAGGCTGGAGCTAAACAGCATTAGGTGTGGATATAAGGCCCTGCAGCACTGCAGTGGCAAAGCCTGCCCTGGACTTAGAGTAGAGAGGCAAATGGTAATGCTTTGTAAAGGTGTGAACAGAACTACAAGTAGCAGCCTCTAGAATGTCTTTGGTTGGTACTCCTCTGAGAAAGGCTGCCAAAGTAGCTGCAGCTCTGGTGGAATGAGACCTAATGCTCTTGGGCACAGGTTAGTAAGTAGCAGAAATGGATGCAGTGGCTTATCCACTTTGAAATTGTCTGCTTTGAGGTAGCCTTTCCTTCTGATCCTGCAGCATATGACACTAGTAATTGCTCAGTTTTTCTTAGAGCTTTTGTCCTGCTCAAGTAGAATCTTAACTGTCTGTGTAAATTCAAGGAATGCAGAATTCTCTCCCCTTTGTTCTGCGGATTTGGATAAAAAGTTGGCAAATAAATTGTTTGGTTAAGAGCCACACTGGAAACCACCTTAGGCATAAAAGTAGGATTTGTCCTCAGAGACACCCTGTCTGGGTGAAATATGATAAAAGGTTGTACAGCCATGATGGCCTGTAGCTCTGAAACCCTTCTTGCTGAAGTAATTGCTAGTAGCAGCGCTGTCTTCCATGATAAGAACTTTATATCAGCGGTAGTGGCTGGTTCAAATGGAGGCAGAGTGAGCTTTTCCAACACATAATTGAGGTCCCATGCAGGTAATGGTGATCTTCTAGGAGGCCTTAGGTTTTTGGCTCCTCTAAGATACTGCTTTAGTAAAGGTTGAGAAAAGATTAGTGGCTCTGTATTGTAATGAGCCGAAATGGCAGAGGCATGGATTTTGATGATGAGAAAGATAGGCCTTTGTCAAGCATCTCAGTTAAGTATTGTAATATCTGAAGAATATGTGGTTCTGCTGTATCAGTTCCTTGTGATTGATTCCAAGCACAGAATCTCTTCCATTTGTCAGCATAAGATTTTCTAGTACTAAGCCTTCTGGCTTCCAAAATAACATCCATCACAGCTTTTCTGAGTGGTGTCACTCGTATGATTACATGATTAGCCATGCTGCCAGGTTCAGAGTCTGTAGTTGATTGTGCAGGATCTGATTGTTTTCTGGGACAGTAATTGTGGTCTTTGAGGCAAGGTCCAAGCTGGGTATTGAGACAAGTTCCTTAGAATTGGGTACCAGTATTGGCGGGGCCAGTCTGGGGCAATTAATATCATCTTTGACTTCTCTTGTCTGACTTTTAGGAGGACCTTGGGTAGAAGAGGCAGAGGAGGAAAGACGTAGGGCGCCACTTTCCATGCTTGTCTGTGATACGTCCTTGTGCAGAATCTTTTCAATTGATAATTTTGAGGAGAAGCAAATAGATTAATGTCTGGGCTCCCCCATTTCTCTATTATCATGCTGAATACTTGTGGATTTAGTTTCCACTCATGTGGATCCATAAGGTTTCTGCTTTAATCGTCTGCCAGAGTGTTCCATTTTCCTGGCAGGAATTGAGCTTGAAGATTTATTTGGTAGGTCAAAGCTGTGTCCCACAGTGCCATGGCTAATCTGCAAAGGGGGTATGAGTGTGTGCCCCCTTGCTTGTTTATATAACACATTACTGTGGTGTTGTCCGTCTTTATCAGTAGTTGTCCTGGATGAAGTAAGTACTTGAAGGCTGTTAGGGCATTTTGAACAGCTAGCATCTCTTTCTGGTTGATATGTAGATGCATTTGATTTGGTGCCCATATGCCCTGAATGCATCTTCCTGCCACGTGGGCCCCCCCAGGCATAATCTGATGCATCTGTTGTTAAGGTTTTTCTGGCAGGGGGTAGAGTGAAGGGCCATCCCTTGTTTTGGTGACAGGCCTTTGCCCACCAGAGAAACTCCTGTTGCAGACAGGGGATGAGAGGAATCATTGTTTCCAGACTGTGTGAATGTTGACTCCATAAACTTTTTAGGTACCACTGAAGTTTCCTCATATGCAGTCTTGCATATGGAATTAGTAGGATGCAGGATGCCATGAAGCCCAGAGCCTGCAGAATTTGTCTTGCAGAAGACGGGGTTTTTGTTGCCATCAGTTTGAAGTAAGTAGTCAATTGCCTTTGTTTGTCTGGCGTGAGGTAAGCCATCTGGCCAGTTGTATGCAAGCTTGCACCCAGGAATGTTATCTTTTGAGAGGGTACCAGTTGTGATTTATGTTCATTTATTGTGTACCCTAGGCATGCTAGAATCCTTTTCACAAATGCCAGGTATCATAGAAGAGTGTCCTTTTTCTCTGCTTGAATGAGACAGTCGTCCAAGTAAGGGTATAGTTGAATACTTCTTTGTCTGCAAAATGCAATTATTGGTGCCAAGCACTTTGTAAAGACCCTGGCTGCAGTAGATAAGTCAAAGGGCAGTGCAGAGAATTGGTAATGCATTAAGCCAGCCTTGAATCTGAGGTATCTTCTGCACGACTGTCTTATTGGGACATGCAGGTATGCCTCTTTTAAGTCTAAAGTCACCAGCCAAGCATTCATGCCCAGCATGGGCAGAAGCTGTTGCAAAGTGAGCATTTCGAATTTTGGAATGTCCAGGTATGTATTCAAAATCGATAAGTCCAGTATTGGCTGCCAGGCTTTGTCCTTTCTGGGTACCAAGAACAGTCTTGAGTAAAAACCTTGTCTTTTTCCTGTTTTGGTACTGTCTGTATGGCCCCCATATCCATGAGGAACGTAATCTGTTTCTGTGCTTCTGCCCATTGGTTTTTTTGGCAGGTCTGGCCAACCATTTGTCATTGGCAGAGTGTGGAATTGGAATCTGTATCCCTGTGATATGATGTTCAGTACCCACTTGTCCTGGGTTATTAACTGCCAATTTTGAGCAAAAAGTGCTAATTTTCCCCCTATGGGTGCTGCCAAAAGATAGGTGCTTGGTGTATGCAGAGGGAAGTCATTGGGATTGCTTTCTGTAGGTTTGCACTTTATCTCCTCCAGATTTGGAGGTGGATGCGCTCCATTGCTTTGACCTGTATGAGTCTGGAACCTGGTACCTGGAACCCTTAGGGCATCTGGATTTGCCCCTTTGAGCTTTGTCTGACACAGGAAAGGACCAATTTTTTTAGGCCAGTGTCTACTGAATCTAGGTGGCTGCACTTGTAAGAAATATTTAACAGTTTGCATAGACTTAGCTTTGTCTTCCATTTTCTTTAAAACCTCTTCTGCCTTAATACCAAACAGAGAATCATGCTGTAAAGGTGCATCTAGCAATTTAGCTTTAACATGGTCAGGCAGATGTTGTTCCTTTAACCAGGCATGCCTCCTAATCACAGATCCAGTAACTGCGGCCCTGCAGGAGGCCTCTAAAGAATCAAAACCACATTGAAAAGTATGCTTTCCAACTTGTTCAGCTGCATGCAATGATTCCTGCAATTCCTTATTTTCTGCACATTCTGAAATCATTTTCTGTTTCAGCAATCCCATAACATGTTGTTGGTACTTAAGCATATGAAATTGACAGTTTAAGGCCCTGATTGCCAAGGTTGCAGATGTATAAACCATTTTCTTCCAATCTGTCCAGCGCCCTTGAACCTCTGTCGGAGGGGGTAGGGTTTTTTGCTGCTGAGGCCTTAATTCCCTTTGGACCCTGTGAAATAGTTTCAGGATCAGCAGCAGGGTTTCTAAATAAAAATGTATGAGAGTCAGGGACTCTGTAGTACCTGTCAGGCTTACTGGGAGCCGGAGGTAGAGAGACAGGGGTCAGGCTTGACTCTGAAAAAACATCATCCACAATGTCTAACACAGGGGGAATGACTAGAGGCTTGTGCTGAGGGAGAAGGAGGAAATCCCTGAACCTCTTTTTTGATTCTGAGAAGTCTTGACTCTCCCAGTGAAAATGCTCCCTCAAAGTATGCAAGGTTTCTCCAAATGAATAATCCACAGGAGGAGATGCAGATGGAATAGACTCCTCAGCATCAGAATCCTCATAGGGAGGTAAAGATAATTCCTGATCAGAAGAGGAATTAGGAGAAATAGAAACCTGATCTGAAGATTCATAGTCAGTGTCTTGCCTAGGCCTCTTATCTGGAGGGGGGATGGGTACCCCTGATCAAGGTAATAAGGTCTTCAGCCATTTTGATCATCTGTTTTTTAGGCATAGAGGCCTGTGCATGTGGCTGAGGCGTCATTTTTTTAGTTTTAGAAGGTATCTTTGCCTTTGGTTTTGCAGCTTTCGTCGGTTTGATATAAAAATGTTGAGGTCTGAATACAATCTCAGAACCTGGTGCCTGCTCAGCGGCTCCGGACCCATCCGAGGGGGATACATCCGTCGGTCAAATACCTTGAGTATCTTGCAGCATGCCAGACTCCACATGGGTGTCGGTAGAGGCCTGCGTCTTGAAGGTAGCAGGTATCAGGGGCTGCGAAAGCACCTCACTGAGTACTGGCGAACCAGCGACTGGCTTAGGAGAAGCTTCGTCGTAGGTTTTGGATCTCGACTGCCTTTCTCTGTCTTTTTCTTTGTGCTTTTTATGTACTCCGGTAGTTGGATTGCTATCCGATGACATATCTGGGTAGTTAAATATGTTTCCAAAATACTTAGATGCAAAAATATACTGACGCTTAATAGTGCTTTGGTTAAATCTAGCACAAAACCGACAGCCAGGCACATTGTGATCAGGGCCCAGGCAAGGAATACAGTATAAATGGAAATCCTTATGAGGTATTTGCTTCCCACAAGTAATACAATTGTTAACTTTTTCTGACATCGGTAAAAAGCAAGAAAAAAGTTTCCCCAACGGGGTACTTAGCTTTATTGAAGACTTCAGTTCTGAAACTCAAACGCGAATATTTCAGTAGTCGGCGACCGGCACTTACGAAATGCTTCTGCTTTGGGCACCGTGCTGCAAGAAAGACTCAAGAAAATGACGTCGGCTGCATGTTTTATACCCCTGATGACCTGATGTCATGGAAGAGATGATAGCAACCAATGCAGGAGCCAAGACTTTGGAATTCAGGCCAACTGAGGGCAACCTGCCAGCAGATTACCCAAATGTAATGACTGCAACAGTGAAACACGTAGAACATCAGAATATCCATTCAAGTAAAACAAAGCTCATCCCTGTCCATATTCAAATGCAACTTGCATCTACGGATGGGTAACAGAAAATGTACTCTAGGATTACCCCTCATGCCACTAATGGATAAAGGCACTTCTAAATGCTGCATCCCTTACATGGGTCCCTTCAAATTATCTACAGTATGATCACATTTATTCTCACTAGAGCTAATATAGAATTATCAGCCATGGGATAGTTAACACCAATCAGAAAATGTTAATTCAAGTACTAAAAGAGCTTGGAGGCTGTCCTCCAAGTGAACTTATGTTGTGTTAGTAAATAGTTTTAAAAAGTTGCCCTTTTTAGATCACTAAGTGCCCCTGTCACCTCCCCCCCCCCCCTTCAGTCTTCAACAGCTTCTGGCACCTCTGAGTGCATAATCTGCAAATGCTGATTTTTCAAACCATTACTTTTTTTTCCTAGCATTTGGCATAACACAGTATATGGGAAAGTCCACATAAAGACAGGAGTTGGTAGAAATATTGAAGGTATACATGTACTAAGTTAGGAAAGCAGCTACATTTCAACTGTTAGTAATGTTTTGTATAAATGAATTTAACTTCCAGCTATCAATGTTAGTAATGCTTTGTATAAATGAATGTAACTTGCACCTATCAATGCTGTTGTAATGTAAGACTGTGTTATGTTTCATAGTTAATTGCATTATCTTGACACATATCATAGCAATACTGTGTTATGTTGCATAGTTAATTGCATTATCTTGACACATATCATAGTAATCTTGCTTCAGAGGAAATATTTAATGCAGTGCAGAACACCCCATAACCCATGTAGATTCTGTCAGCTGATCAATGTGCTTGTTAATGATGAAGTTTACTAAAGAGTGATTGCCCTGCTTGTTGGGTGTGGCCACTTTTAAGTAGATACAGAACCTCTCTGGGTACCTTTTATGCTGTCAGCAGTAAATCTTCATCTACTCTTTGCTATTTTGCGGAGCCACTCAAAATATTGTAAATATTTGTTGTGTAACTCTTTCTTCATTAACCTATGCACCCTGAATCTGCAAAAGTATACAATAACAGAAATTTAAGTTATAGGTTTACTTGCAATGTGCTTTTGTTTTCTGCTTGGATCAATCTGCATTGTTTAACTGAATTTAAGTACCTCTACCTTGTAGGCAATGACATAAGCTATCATTCTTTTTTCTGTCTCAGAAAACCAGGTTCAGTCCTACCCTTCAGTACCTGACATTCGGTGATCGCATTGCCCATTCTATCACTTGTGCCACCAAAAGACATTTTGCTAGTGTGTCTCTGACTATGATTCAAAAGGGTCTTAGTTAACAGATTATGTCAAATAAAATATTTATATTCCTGAACTTCTGTTTTCTTTGTATTCTGAAATCATTTCTTCATAATGTTGCCTACACATAGCAGGACTTGAGAGGCATTAAAGTATATGCTGCTGTATAAATGTTTACCAGTTAAAAATACTGGTGATATAATATTTTTTATTGGATATAGTGTAATGACTTCAGAACAGAAGTAGTCCTTCAAGATACACATGACCACAAAAATGGAACAAAATAATCTTGAACTATTTAGTCTGCTACTGTCTGCTTTATTGGCTTTTATTTTAGTGTTATATTATCTGCACTTGATGATATTACCATTTATAGGCGGCAGAATTTAAAATGTTATTCTTTATATGTGTAAAAGAACAGAAGCACTCCTTCTGTATAAACATGACCACAGAAAGGGAACAAAATATTTCCAAACAGTTTAGTCTGGTTGGCTTAGTTCTTTGCTAGTCCAGACTATCTGTGGTTAATTGTACTAAGTAGCAGAAATGAAATGTTTTCTTTTATGTGAAGTTATAGCTGCCATGTGCTTGTCTTGCTACTGTACAACCGTCCATTATAAATTATAACTACTTTATCTATTACACTGAAATACCACAGTGGTGGTTATATGTACCATCCTGCTAGCATATATGGGGGCCATTTGAAACAAAAATGTGCAGCATACTTCTCAACTGTACAGATTTTCACAGAATGTCCAGATTTTTGCCTCATATTTTAGTCTGTTTCTCAGAAAATTGTGGTTTTTTGAGAAAATCATTGGCAATTATATCTCTCAACCTCTTGGAGCAAGAAATCTGGACAAAACCATAAATAATGGGGGGACAAAGGCACAAAAAATAGGGGCACCGGCATGTATTTCTGAAGGGTATGAAGGCTGGAACTCAAATATCTGTCATTATTTTCTGGCTTCAACCCTGAATGACTTGCCAAGGATTTTCCAGAAAACCACAATTTTCTGAGAAACAGACAAAAATATGAAACAACAATCTGGGCATTCTGTGAAACTCTGTACAGTTGAGAAGTATGTTGGCAAGGCATTCAGCATCAGTTTCTTTAGAAGTGACCCAAACTCAAATTTTGAAAAATAATTCTAGATACAGGTGTTGTAAGCAAAACATCAATAACAAAACTCAGTGAAAATTGCGTCAGCTACGGAAGACTTTAATGATGAAACTCTAGTAAGGGTCATGCATAAATAAATAAAGAAAGAAATAATAAGTAAAAACAGGTTCATTTCCACCTGTTGCCAAGTACACACCCCAAAAGTATACAGCAAACATGTGTGGTATAATATAATAATCTGGTAAGGATTGGATTTCACCATGATGCTGAATCTATACACGTATTTTTTTTTTTAACCGGGAGCTGGAAGAAGTCAAGCTGCCGGAGATAATATTTTCTCATCCTGATTCCCGAACGATCCTGGGTCTGGGATTCCAATTTCCACCATTCCAGGAGTGCAGAGTAGATACTGGGTAGACCAGACTCTGGTCTGCTGCACTGCAGAAAGTACTTCACTACTTGCTTCTTTCTGGGCTTGGCTTTGCTGGCAGAAGTTAATTTAAACTTTAAAACAACAGCTCCTCTACTTGCTGCTGCTGCTCACTGTATTGCCCTCCCTCCCATCTGTCCCAGCTATTCTAAATCCACACTGTTTAACATAATAATGAGTAATACATATTAAAAAAGTAAACACACACAGGTTGTGGATGGATGTTTATGTAAAAAAAATACACTTGCTAACTGCATGAGTGAGTGAACTTTTTTAACAAGGACCCAGGCCATAAGAGCAGAATCAGGTGCTCAACTAAGAACTATCAAATAAATAACTAAAAAGTATAACGTCAATCTGTGTTTTGGGTAGTTGAAAGTATACAAGGAGTGAAAAGAAATAAATAAATAAAATAAAACAAACAAGCCCTGCACGCTGTTTGCAAGTTATTCCAGTACGGTCTCCAAGTCATTCCTGAAAACTAAATGAGGATCCAACTGAGAGCTAAAGGGCCCGATTGTTTAACACTTCATGGCCACCGGCTGGATTTGCCTTCTACAACCTTGCAGCCAACATGCTGACAAGTGGCAGTCACCCACATGCAGTCAGGGAAAAGACAAAAGAAAAAAAGAGCTAGTTTAATAAATTTCAGAAGTATGTTTTCTTCACAGTTGAGAGGACTCCTGTCTGTTCTTTATGAATCTCTTGGGACCCCCTCCTCCGTCATCACCGCTCCAACTCCAAAAGTCACATTTACACTTTGCAAGAAGTTGTCAGTGGACAGTGGTGTCTCTCTTATTCTCAGTGACCCTTCTCCATGCTTCAAGTCCACTGCCTAGAAATAATGTTTGAAAGAAAAGAAGACAGCTAGGGTCATAAAATAGATGGCCTCATTAATACTGATCACTCTGCTTTGCTACTGTAAATATCTGTACGTGTGTGTGCAAGTGTGTGTTTATTTTTGGTTTTGCATTGGTGAATGAATGAATAATTCCTTGTACTGCCCGCACACAAATGAAGAGATAGATCTTCCTTTTTCTGACACAGTCCAGTCAGATGTCATACAATAACTTGTATACTCATTCCTCACTGGATAATGCTTTATAAATCAATCATGGCAGGACAGACAAATGACTGCAACCTAGAACCTACATTCATCTGAGTAATCAGTATTTTTTCAGCTACTCTAACAATTGTACTGGAAGGTTTGTGTCTTGATTTGACATACATTATGTTTATATTTTAGGTCTGGAGTATATACTATCGGTGCCCTCAGCTGTGTTTCTGTCAGACTGGCATTCTGCCTGACAAAGCTACCGCCATTGCCTCTGATGTCAGCAACAACTTCAATTTAAAAAATATATATATTCCGAAAAGAAAACAGGAATTAAAGGGACCACTCAGGAATTCGTGGCACCCCCATTATTTTGCACTCGAAACCGATAAATACCAAGGAATTCGGAAAGGTTGAGAGGTATGCCTCCAAGTACTTTAGTCCCTTGCATCTTTGCCAGATATATAGTAAACCTCTTAACCTGCCCTGTTTTGCAGTTTACTCCCCACCAACTTATTATTTTATAAAAGTATTCTTTCCACATTCCCCTCCCTAAAATTTCACATTTCAACTTTATGTTGTGAATGCAGAGTTATAACATGTATGCCCCTTTAATATAAAAGCTCTCAATAATCAACTTGCCACATAATAATCTCTGTTATATGTAATTGAACTATACTGCAGTCTGCAAGACTTTAGATTTTAAAAGCATTAGCATCTTCCAACACAGCCTCTATCCAATAATAACAGAGTTAACTAGACTCCATGCCCAAAGCACCGCACCTTACAACACAGTCACTGTCTGATCATCACAAAGTTAATCCAATTACATGCCAGGCAGGGCTCTTCTTTCCACAAAACGCTGCGCAGCTATGGCAATTGATTATTCAGCTCTAGTATACAGACGTTTTGGGAATCTACTTAACAAAATGTTATTGCATTGCACTCAGACTTGCAGCTAAAGTTTGTCTGGCTCATTTATGATTACTGAACATTACCAGTTTAACTTCTATGTTACAGCCATGTTTTTTATTTATGACTGGCAAGTAATCAATGAGGAACATATATTTTGCTGATAGGGAACTACGAGTCATATGTAACTAAAATGCAGATGTAATTATGCATGTGTACTTTCATTATTCTTGTCTCGTCTCCAGTTCCTTGTGTCTTATGATGCTGGAGGGACTGAAGAATGAATGAGTCACTAGAGAATGGTGACTTGATGGCCATAGGAGATGGTGGGCTAAAAAGAATGAGAAAAGAAAATACAAGATGTTGTGCAAGCTGGTGGACTAACGATCTTAGTGCCAATAAGTCCCTTCCCATCAGTGCAGTAAAGAATTAACCAGAGTTAGAGCAATGGTAAATGTAGTGTAACAGATGTTCTAAAATTTTGTAAAACACAAACTTAAAAAATAAAAACATCTGGTTTAACCAATGCAAGTGACATTTCCTGACCATTTGTACAACTTTGGTTTATTTCTTCTTTCTTTTTGAGAGCATTAAAAGGGAAAAATAGTGCATCATAGAAAAGAAATCCTTATGCTGATTATTGATCAAATGACCACTGCCTCAACTGCATTATTACCTTACCACACTTTTGCATGTTTCAGACTAGCAAGGGCCCAAATGACCATTGTTAATAAAAATGTCACTTCCACAGTGCTGAAGTGTTTTCCTGGTCCTCTGCTGGGGTGATCTATTTACAATGTGAGCTTTGGCACATGTACAGCTTTCAAATCTCCCTAACACAGTTCATAGCTGTTGTGGAAATAATGCATGTCATGAAGTGACAACATAGATTAAGTCAGGCAACATAAGTGATGGGGAAAAAGTGATGTAAATTATTTCTACATGTTTTCACTAAATGGGGTTTGCACATTCCATGCCTAGCACTGAGTGGCCAATCAGAATAAACCCGACAGTATAACTTAGGAAATGGAATGGTTGCTGTGATGTGAGATCTGCCACTAGTTCTCCAGAGGCCATGCCAGTTATGAAGTGGACAAATAAATATCACAGCATACAATTTAAAATGTTGGGTACATCAGATGCAAGAACATGTGACAGATGCAATTATTTCCCATTTGTTTGCAGGTCTCACCTTCATACCAACATTAGGAATGATTCTATTGTCCTTCACTGTGTCTGACATTCAGGCAGTTTTCTTCTTTTTTTATCTCAGTCTATAAAATACCACACTTCCCCACAGCAAGCTTTCATGCAAAAGCATCCTTTGAACAGTTCTATACTTTGGCTGATGTAAGAAAAAAAGAAAACAATCCGTTTAGATACAGTTGTATCCTTCATCTAACTGCATATGCACATCTGATAAGCCTACACTGGGTGATTGCTGTAGTGAGTAGCCAATCCATGAAGCAGCCATCTGCGTAACCCTCTCATGCACTCATATCATTCTGTTCTTCATTTTATCACATTTATTCAGACTTCAAGTATTTCCAGTTTATATTGTTTGTCACTTCAGCATGAGCTCCCTTCCCCATGAATTGAAGTTACATGGAGAAAGCAGCAGTTCATCATACCTCACCTGTCAAATACCTATTCCATGTATTCATTTTTATTTTATTTTTAAGATTTAACCTTTATAAGCTGTTTGGCAGAATTAATTTTATTTCTCCAGTATGAAAGTATAATGCATCTTTTATTTCTTCTGTTATACCTGGGCAAAACCATTGCAGTAAGCAGCTTCTGTGGCACACCCAGAGGTATATAACTCAGTGTTGTTGCCACTAAAGAAAAAAAAGGAATATAATATGAAAATGGATTACTGCAGTGATGACAGGGAAACAGAGATCATGTCAGGAGGAAGGACATGGGGGGGGGGGGGTAGTGAGGTAATGGTTGCATGATTCATAAAAAAAAGTCAAAGTAAATTGCAATGAAAGTATGAACCTTGAAACATATATCCTTCAACAGATTCTACACTACTCCTCTGTATGCACAACAAGGCTAACATAACATTAGGCCTACACAATAAAAAGGCTGCAAGAATAATTGATGAAATGAGATTTAAAAATTTAAAATGCCTTTAGTAACTTAACGTCAAGTACAAACCTTACTTACCAGTACAAGTGAACACAAGATTCAAGCAGTTTAGCAAGGGGTATACAGTGCAGGTCATGCCTTGTCTCAACTTATATTGAACAAATCAGTAGAGACAGTCGGGGGTGCATCCATGGCAGTAAGTAAAGTCCTGGCTCTTAATGTCCTGAAAACGTACTTGTATTTGTCCTTTTTTTCTTTTTCCATCGTATGTTAACTATGGATATGTACATTCAGACCACTTGATACAACAACAGTATCATTAAAGAATCACAACAAAATGGACTAAGTTTGTACAAAACGTTGCTTATCAGACTGAAATCTGCATTTCAACATGAAGTGTTGTGTAAAAAAAATCTCTGAGCTCTGTCACTGTTACAACAGTTCACACAGCTGAAACCTTATCTAGTCTCACTTGCCACAGAATACTTCTATCATAGTTGTTTCATAAGAATGAGTGTTAACAGGCAGAAACATCATTCTTGGGCACAGTCAGGCAACCAACAAAGTATAGTACATTACAGACGTCAACCTGTCATGATCTCATTGCACATGTCTGCTGTAAGATAATTTTATTAACATGAATGTGCAATGCAGGACAATCATTTAAGACAAGAGTACACTCAGAGTGAAGCACCAGCAGTGACCATCAACATAAGCATCAATCCCCCTTTGTGCCATTTTGGTACATGGGGTCAGGTGTCACACCAACTGTGACCACCACCTTCAGCCAGTGTTCACACTGCTGGATGGCTAGTCTTGCAGCACCAACAGAGAGCAAAGTTCCTTGACTTTATCCTTAAGCATGTAAGAACAAACTGTGTAAACACAGCAAAGCCTCACTGACAGTCAAGCAAAGCACACTGCATATAAAATATGTCAGAGCAAATCAATTCAAATAAACTAATATAGTGATACATTGCTTTATTAATACTTCACATTACTGTACTGCATTTGGAACTGCAGCTGAGTGAGGACGGCCTGGTTTATTTAGGGTAACTGGACATTATCTGTTCAAACTCTGGATTGCTGCCACTGATGGGATTTTAGCCTAGGATTTTTAACTAATCAGCATATATGTTTTGTTGATAGAGAATTAAGAGAGTTATATGTTAAGTAAAAATACAAGTGGAAATGTGTTTGTGTGCTGTAGAGTGTGATTTTATTCACACTAACAGAGAGGTTGGCAAATTGGAAATCCTATCTGAATTTCTATATGGCTTTATCATTGCAGGCTACGCTCATGATTTCCATTTTTTATTCCTAAGACACAAAAGATTCTAAGGCGGTATTCCACAACATGTATGCACTGTTTTTATAATGTAATACATCTAAAATCAAATTTAATGAATAGTGAAAATGTAGGACATAGTGATATGTTTGTATTTATCACAGAAGTAATGCATGTTAATTCTTATAGTTATCATGCAATATTTTATATTGTCTACTAATTATTCCTTTTTTAATAGCAGCTTCTGTTCTAAATTCTACTAAAAGCTCTACCAGTGCTGGTCTTTCATGTAGGACCCCGTAGTTCCTTTCTCTTTGCCTTCCCTGTTAAGGATTAATATCAGAGTATAGGCAATCTCTAACCTGCAGTCCAAGTACTGGGAAGTGAGACTGGATAAGCAATCCACAAAGAAACAATGGGAGGATATATGCATGTCTCCCAAAAATGCAACAAAAGCTAGAAGATTTAGGATTTTTGCTTGGAAATGTTTGCATAGATATTTTTATACCCCAAACAGACTACAGAGAATTTTTCCTCAGGTAGACAAAAAAAAAATCTAGAAGGTATGATGGGGAAAAAAGAGATAATTGTGAATATATTTTCTGGGAGTGTGGTAAGTTGATAGACTTTAAGAATTCTCTGCACGATGCACTTATCAGAGATGCTGGATGGGCAGATTGGTGTGATGAGGGAGAAGATTCTTCTAAGCTATGGTACAGAATCGGCATTGCCTAGACATGGGCCCTTGCTGTGTCTAATTATGGTGGCTACCAAAAAAGCAATTACTAGAAAATGGAAATCAAAATCTAAACTAATTATATTAGAAGTAGTGAATATAGTAACAGAGATAAAATAACTGGAACTGAGATCTTTAAAAAAGGTAGGAGCAAACTACATAGGAAAAAATGGGAATTGTGGGATGAATACATACAGGGGAGGAATAAGATTTAAAAGAAGGCAGGACTTAAACAAACAATGTAATGTTTGACTGAAAATGATTGGGTAGATTATAAGTGATGTATAATGTTTGCAACTGGGAGTGTGTCGGTATGGTATGTGATAGCAAATGCTTGCAAGTAGGATGTTGTCGGTGTGGTTTGTTTTCATTTATTTAAACATATAACTGCCTATGTTGTAATTTATCATTTAATAAAGATGTTTCTTGTTTAAACAAAAAGGCAAAAAATATGAGTATGTTAGATCTAGTAATATTGCAACGTCATTACCTACATCGATAAAAATGGTACATTTCTGAGACTGGCTTTTTATACTGCTTGTAAAATTGCTTTTTTTTTCATAGATTCTTACTAAGCTAACTGCCCTTGCGAGCCATTTTAAGCTTAGCCAATTATCCCTTGTGAGACTCAAACCTTGCATCTTGTGTTTGGAAGGCAAACACCTTAACCTTTAGGCCACCTTCCCACTAATATCATACACTATACCTGAGGCATTTGACATCTCCCTTAAGATGCTAATATAATTTTAGCAACAGTATTTCTTATGCATTATTAAGGAAGATATGATTCTTATTACTTAATATATTCAATTTTTTAACAGATAAGGGGATTATTACATCCCAGACCCTTTTCAGCAAATCTCTAAACTGGCTCACATTACAACATACATTCCTCATTTGAACATTCCAAGTCTTTGTGCTGTTGAAAGAAGTTGATCTTACATTCTATCCAATGAAGTTTTAAAGCATAAATTCATGACCATGTATGCTGTTCTACCGTCACACTCTGTTAGAACATAGTGCATTTGATGCTACTGTGCACATATCTTGTCCAGTTGTGAAAACTGTATCACCAGTTTGGTGAAGCAAAGTTGAGTGGTACATGATTTTCAGGGATACCCCAGCTACAAGGGCAAGAGTAAATGTAATACATATGCACAGATATTTCTCAGCATGCAGCACACTTCCAAATGGTGGTAGAAAACCAGAATAGATAAGAAATAGTGAGGCATGGGGGGGAATGAAATCAAACAATAACAGGAGGTCAGGACTAACTCTAGGCCCAACAGCTGTGAAGCAGAGAAGTTAATCCTCATTTGCAAATCTCTGCTTTAAAGAGAAAAAAATGTCCTTTTTGACAAGAGATATGTATAGCAATTTAACAGCAAAGTTTCTTACAGGTAATGCGAGCCAGAAAAAAAATAAATAAATAATTGTGTTGGAGTTTTAGTGAAAGAGCCATCACAATGGAAAAGCCTTGTTTAAGAAAGTCAGTAGTCAGAAAATTGCCTGCAGAACTGACTGCAATACTGCTCTTGCTGTAATATATGAGAAACAGAGCTGCAGTAGAAATAATCTGATGACAGAGTTTCCAGTGCAAATCAGACAAATAGCCATTATTAGCCCAGTTGTGCCTAAACTCACCAACAAAGGCAAAGAAACAAATGACTAATAAATAAGTAACCAGCCTTATTACAAGTCTTAGAGACTTAGAAGCTGGGAAGTTACAACTGCATTTTTATTTATTTACATGTAGGCATGTCACTGAAATCTAAAAAATGTTAGGGAGCTAGTGTGGAGTGATTTTTAATCAAATAAGTTATAGTTGAAACTGAGATCAGTACTATGTAGTGGCTTACTTCATAAGAAGTTACTAGGCTATTGGCCCTGAGGCCCTTACATGCCTTACATGCCTAGTCAAGAATTTGGCCACTGTTCAGCAGGGACACAAATGAGTTGATGAAAGTGGATGCATTCAGGATCAGAATCCCCGAACTGCATTTGACAAAAACACCTTGCCGAAAAACACTGTGTACATGAACTCTGACAATACACAATTAAAAAACGGGGGAAAATTCATCCAAAAAGGGAATCCCTTCTTGCAAAAATTGCTGAAAGGGTCTTCTTATGGAGAAACTCTGATCACCAAGACTTTATGTTTTGTCCACCAATAGGGTAAAGTTGAATGCTTCACTTCTAGCCATCACTCAGTTCCTGTAAACTTTCATTTTTTTCTGGTGGTATTGAAATAGTCATTAACCTTAGGACTGATGGAGCTCTGACTGCTGGCCTCAGCCAATAAAATTCAATAGGCCATTCCAGATGCTTCAGAAACCAGCAGGAAGGGATGTGTAGAAGCAAGCAGCTAATGCTTGCTCAGCCATGCATAGGCAGAAAGACAAGTCACACTGTGTAAATTCTGGATTGACTGCAGATTGCAATTCATAATGTAGTGACCTGCCAATCAGCATTCATGCACCATGACTGGGTTGCAATGGTAGAGCCAATTGTCTGCATCTTGGTATTTCAGGATCTCTGCTGGCAATATGCCAGCGGGCCATCAGATGGCAGGAAGTTAGAGACAAGCAAGAAAGGCCAATTCAGCTAAACATAAAGCCTAAGACACCACAGTTCTCACCTCCTATTGTAGTTAGAAGGCTGCACTAAGGCAACTCTCCCATGAAGGGTATCTCATAAACCAGGGACAATGTGGTCATAACATCCCTGTATTCTGACCCTTTCAGCATGTACCTCACAAAGCACAGGCAGCAGCTGGAGAGACCACAAAGGTTCCTCACCAGGAGAATCCAGGGCCTCAAACATATACCCTACACAGATAATCACAAAACGACACAGATAGTCTAAAGGCCCTGTGCCTCTACTCAGTCTCCTACACACTCCTCAGAGGTGGCCTCTGTCCGGCATACAAATCAGTTTCAGACCCCACCTTGATGGGACTGCTGCATATCTGCAAATTAAGCTCCCCTCGAGTAACCCACACTAGCGACCTCAACTTGGTCTGTGACATCAATAGGACTTGTTGGCAGGACAGATTTGTGTCCCAGAAACCCCCACTTCTGTGGAATAGACTCCCACTCCACATCAAGCACAGTACCTCATTAACCCTTTTTAAGCGCAACCTAAATAACTGGATGAGTAACAGAAAATACATCCCTGGGATTCCACCTATGTCCCTGCTAGACAGGGGCATTGAGTGCTGACTAGTTGGAACAAGGGCTAAACTATTGGCTAGGCTTGTAAGGGCCTCAGGGCCAATACCCTAGTAACTTCCTATGATCTTATGAAAAAATGTCAACTCCTCAAGAGTGCAGTAGGATATCAAAGGCAGAGCAAACCAAGGAGAGGGAAAAAAAGGATATTTTGGGCGAAGTTAGGGGGATTTAGAAAGTCAACACTGGAAAAGAGCAAAAATGGTTGCTTAACTTTAAGCCCTGTGAATTTTCTGGTGTTATAATAATCAGGAGGAAGTATAAAGAGAACCAGTGACTCAAACCTGAGACCAGATGACTAGTGATGTAGTCATGAACCTGGAGGTGCTGGTAAAGCAGCTTATGACATCACAAGGTGCAGATGCTGGTAATGCAGCTTATGACATCACAAGGTAGCACAGGAGTTTTGGCCCATCTTTACCAAGCTCATGAATCTTGGTGTTCCCTATTTCATCTTCAGCTCAAGAACTGTGTGACACCATTAGTGAGCTCATGCTATTTAATGTCACATACAGCATCAGAGAAGAACTCAGAAAATTTGAGACACAATTACTATTCTCATGCTGGTCAAGTTTCCATATGATGCCATAAAATAACTCCAATCAAGAATTATGGGTCACCTTTAATAACCCCATTCCACTACCTATTAACAGTTAATTTTACTATCAGAAAGAATTGACAATTTGCAGTAAATACGTAATACACAAAGGGTCAAGAAAGAAAATATTAAAATAGTTAAGCACTATAAAATGCATAATTAATACTAAAAAAACACTGCACATATATTCTTTAAGCTACTTAAAATGAAGAATATTTCAAAGACCAAAACTTAACCTTCTAGGGACTAATTTTCTCAGAGCCACCTTAGTCATGTGGTACAGGTGTTCCCCTTCAAGGTTTTCTGATAAAAACTTGAAGCATCCTTTATTGGCCCACACCCGGGGCCGGATTAAGGTGGGTGCTATTGATGCTGCAGCATTAGGTCCATTCCTGAAATAGGCCCAGATGAAAACAGACGGGAATTTTCTGGAAGCTGAACAGTTTTCCTTTGCTATATTAACCTCATAATAATTCTTAGAATGAAATTTGGAGTTCGACTTTCAGACGCCTATACACAGCGTTACTTATTATACAGTTACTATTACTCTTTGCGCTGTGACGTAACTATAACATCATTGTGTTTATTGTTAACCGAAGATTTCAAGTTAATGCTATCAATTTTACATTAAACAGTTTACTTTGTGATATCTTTTGTACTGTTTTGCACACGCTTGCTATGGCGTCTCAACTCAGTGGATGGGATAAAGTGAAAAAGAAAAGAAGTAGCAGAACAAGAAAAGCTTTTGGAGAAAATTCCAAAATTGAGTTCATACTTTGGAGTACAAGCATTTTCGTCTCAATCGTCTGCGTCAGATGCAATTGCGAGTTTGAGTGCTCCTGAAGACCAGGCCAAGCAAGATGAACCTGTGGAGGCAAGAGAGAATAAAGAGTGGAAAAGTGCAGCGGAGAGAGAAGAGGTGAAAAGAGACGCTATCGCTGAAGCACTAGCGCCGATGCTGGAGGCATTCACCAATGATTTGGGACAGTGGGGTGAAATCGACGCTGACACTCGAGAATATTGGGCCAAGAAAGCTCCAAAAGACTGCCAACACACTGAATTGAAGTTTGAAGAGAGTGCCAGATGATACCTAGGCGAGTCGTTCCAACGTTGATGCACAAAGACCTTCGTGCGTACGCATCCACTCAATGGCTAAAAATCATGTAGACAATGATTGTGCTACTCGCCTTTGACAGGGAAGGTGTTCTGCTTTGCATCCAAGTGGTTCGGCAGAAGTGCTGTTCAAGTGATCCAAGTTTGTTTCTGGCTGTTTTGATAACTGGAGGGCAGGCAAATCCAGAATAAAAATGCATGAAAGCAGCGATGGTCATCACGAGGCTATGTTGTCTTTTGCGAGCCGACAGAGGGAGGCCGGACGTGTTGACTACCTAGCCGCCAAACAGGTCACAGAAGAGCGGTGTTACTGGTGCCAGATTTTGAAGTGGCTCATCAACGTTCTGATATTCCTAGCTGAGTGTGGTCTTGCTATAAGGGACGCGGATGAGATCATAGGTTCCGCTCATAATGGTAACTACCTTGGCATCATTGAGCTGTTGGCGGAATATGATACTCTGCTGGCTAGCCATATTAGAAAGTATGCGAACTGCGGGAAAGGTCACATTTCCTATTTGTCATCCACAATTTGTGAGGAACTGGTGAAGCTCATGGGACAAAAGGTGCAGGACACCATCCTGAAAGAAGCCAAGGAGGCGAAGTATTTCTCTGTCTCGATTGACTTGACACATGATGTATCACGCCTCGATCAGCTACCAATTGGTACCTTCAGCCATCCGGCCCATTTGAATGGTACCTGACATTCATGCCTATGATGATGAGACACATGGCGGAGCAGATGGCTAGCATACTTCTGAACTTTCTGAAGGAAAAAGGCTTGGATATTGCTAACTGCAGAGGCCAGTCAGATGACAATGCGTCAAACATGTCAGGACAGTACAATGGTGTCCAGGCAATTGTGAAATGAGAATGTAAATACACTGCTTTTATTCCATGATGCAACCACAGCCTAAACCTGGTAGGATATCAGGGTGTTGAAAGCTGCGGTGGCTGTACCAGGTTTTTCAATTTTGTCAAAGGACTATATGTATTTGTCTGACTCAACATATTGCTGGCAGTGACTAAAGAATCACTGCACGCTGACACTCAAAGGTTTGCCTGTAACCCGATGGTGTGAACATGCAGATGCTGTCAAAGTGCTGGTAGAAGGTTAGAAGAGCATTCAGGAAGTCCTGGATGAGCTTGCAGTAGATAAGGAGCAAAAGGCAGATACGAGAAATCAGGCTGAGAGATTTTCCCCAAGATGGACGAACTTGAGACAGCGGTTATGGTGACTGCCTGGAATGATATCATTGGCTGTCTCAACAGTATGAGCATTAGCCTCCAAGATCCTACAGTCAACCTGAATACGGCAACTGGCTTGATGGCATCATTGGTCAACACGGTTCAGTTTGCATGGGACAGATTTGACATGTATGAGCAGATGGCAACTGAAAAGGTTCAACACGGCTAAAACAAGGCTGAGCAGCATCGAGGCTATAAGCGAAAGTGAATGCCTGATGAAGGAGCTGCAAAAAAAGCAGACCTCACCCCAAGGGAAACATTCAAAACTCAGATGTAACTGGTCATGATCGACAGTCTGTTAGCTGCAATGGAAAAGTGGATGAAGGCGCATGACAATATTTGTAAAACATTCGGATTTCTCTCGGAGCTAACATCATTGAGCATTGAGCAGATCAAGGATAAAGCTAAGAATCTTTTTTCCTCATATCCAGATGACTTGGAAGACACACTGGTGGCTGAGCTGATACAGTTTGCTGCATTTATGTGCACTCAGAAACCGGTGACTGTGAACAAATCAGCAGAACTTACCATGTACAAGTTTTTGTCATTGTTGAATCTTTCTCAGACATTTCCAAATGTTGAGATCGGGTTGCGCATCTATCTGTGCATGATAGTGTCCAAGGCCTCCGGCGAGCAGAGCTTCTCAAAGTTGGGAATAGTCAAAGGAGAGCTGCGGTCCTCAATGGGGCAGGAAAGGCTAAGCATGCTGGCACTTATAACCATTGAGCATGAGCTGCTGCACAGCCTTGACTTCACTGACACGATCGAAGAATTTGCACTTGCTAAGGCTCAAAAAAACAGCAATATAAGTAAGCAGCACTAGCGCAGTAGTAAGAGCGACAATATGCCTAGGTAGGCTAGGTTAAGTTGATCTGATTTAGCCTTTTCTGCATTAAGTGCACTTTTCAGACAATTGTTATTGAATGTTGATGTTACATAACTTGATGTTAATCTCAAGTTGTCGCGATAATATGTCAAAACGTCATTATTATTTATGTTCAATAAAGGCTGGCTGGTTGCGTCACGAGCAATTAAGGCTTCTTGGTTGGTCTGAGTGCGCATGTATGGTTAGTGTTGAATGCACATGCACCAATGCTGAGAAAGAATAGGCCCTTTTTGTGCTGCAGCATCAGGCCCAATTTGGTCTTAATCTGGCCTTGCCCAATCCTCAGACAACCAAGTCAGATACCAGTGTTCCAAAGTGCCTCTTTATCAAGGTATGATTTGAACTCTACTTCTGTATTCACTGTCTGTCTTAATACTGAAAAATATGATGTTTTAAAAGACATGCTTAACCTAGTATGCAAGTAAGCCTACTTTTGTCAAACAAGAGTGTGTTGTCATATTTGTCCAATGTGCTGACCCAGTGGCAAATGCTAAGCCATTATTAAAACAAAATGGCAGCCAAAGTGTAGCAGAGAGCTGTCGATTTTGTATGACATAACAAATATTCTTGTTATGCCAGTGTGTGCGCGCGCGTGTGTGTGTGTGTGTGTGTGTGTGTGTGTGTGTGTGTGTGTGTGCGTGCGCGCATATATATTTTACATGACTGGGATGAGTTTCTCTGCTATGTACCACATGAATGCTGGTATAATCTCTGCACCCCGCCCAAATTCCAAAATGAATTAAGCTGGTGATGAGAGAATGAATGAATGAATCATATTCTAGATGACAGTCTGTTAAACTAGATTAAAATAATTGTGATTGTATGTTGTATCTTGAGTGAAAGAACATTACTTTTAAGCAAATTTCAGTGAAAGTTCATGTCACATTTTTCACCTGTCACCTTCTCTAGTAAGAAATATATATTTTCAATTGCTGAAATAAATGCAAAACAGAAAAATATAAGTCTTTGCCAGCAAGTGACATACAACTATTTCTGTCATCTCAGGAATGAAGTTGCCTTCTGCACTCCAGACAGCTTCTATAATTGTTTACCCATTTATGAGTTTCTATATTCTCAATGTTATAGCTTCATGGTAGCTAAAGCTTTCCTAGTTGTCTAGTATGTTGGTCTACCGCTTACTGTAAAAATATTTGAAAACAAACACCTTATATGCAGGATTAAATTTTATGCAGATATAGCTGATGAACCTTAATTAAAACGGTATTGAAATTCCAATCTAATGAACATCTGAGCTATCACTCAATGAATGGAAATATGAGCTACTTGTATTTTGAGGAAAAGATAGTTCTTCAAATGAAGATAAGAAAATATACAAAAGGTACATATGTATGTGGGGGGAGGGACAGGGTTATGTCCTCTGTTCAGTAAGCTGAGTGTCTTGGAAAGGCAGCATAAGATGTTTTTTCATTAAGTATTTAATATTTTTTGTGTGTACATACCTTACACACACACACCAGACTTTCACACTACGCATACTTTGTCTCCCCACTGAGCACCTCCTGTCAGCTCACTTTCTGAAGCCATCTGTCTAAATTCTGGGGTTCCCTACTGCCACTAATATACCATGTGTCCTCTTCAAGAGCTGTCTGCTCTATGATTCATTCCAAGAAAATACTTCCTTTATAGTTCTATCTTACCATGGATGGATTTTCAGTACATCTCTCAGAGTCTGCACAACTATGACTTCCTGTCTATTGATCTCAACAGACTTTCTCAATAAAAACTTCAATTAATCAACAGCTGTTGTTTGGTCTGTCCTTAAAGTAGCTGTCTCTTTGTTTCTACATTAAGGATACTGTACATAGCTGTACTTTTCATAGTTCTTTTTTTTTTGGGGGGGGGGGTCTCTGCATCATTATACTTCCCTCACACTATTCCTAGTGGAAAGCTTACCTGTAGATATGCTGTTCATAAATATATTTTCACCATATTACAGTCTGGCTGTATGCAAATCAGCAATAAGTATAAAAATGAACATTAAAGAAATCAGCAATAAGTATAAAAAATTAATATTAAAGAAAACTATTTATAGGTCTTTAACACTGGCCCACTTCATTTAGTGGTCACTCTGCAGATTTCCCATGGCTATGGTAAGTTTATCACTGCCTTCCAGTTTATATCCTGCTACAGACCACCCTCCCAAAACCAGGAACCCCACTCGGCCTTCCTGAGAACACTGGAAAATATGAAGGTCTCTCCAAACACCATTATATTGGGCGACTTCAACTACCCAAACAGACTGGGAGCATTACTCTAGCTCCAACACCCTAGCCCAAAGGTTCCTAGAATTTATAAACTCAAATGCTATGTAACAACTTGTTACCACTCCCACAAGAGGGGAAAACATACTGGACCTGATCATCACCAACATGGGGACTCTATGCTCCAGACCAGAAGTGTATCCCTCACTGGTAAGATCAGACCATAAACTAATCTCACTGGATATTCACATCCCGACCCCACCCCCTGCCAGAAAACCACAGTGAAAAACTTCTCTAAAGCAAATTTTACACTCCTCAAAACTGAGGTGGAATCCTTCAAAGCCCCCGGGCCTGTGGAAAATACAGCCCAGACGGCAGAATCCTTTATAAATGCATTCTATGAACACCTTCAGGAATGCATGGATCATGCGATCCCAAATAAAACCAAGACCCAATCCTCCAAAGGCAGACGTCCTGTCTGGTGGACCCCAGCCATAAACAAACTATACAATAGAAGGAGGAAGCTACTAAATGATAAAGCAAAATCCCAAAAGGGAAGGCATCACTGATCAGTATTAGCAAAAACTACGGGCACACATAAAATTGTCTAAGGCCAGCTTCGAGAGAAAAATTGCACAGGACACTAAGGATAATCACAAGGCTTTCTTTAGTTATGTTAGGAACCTGGGTGGTAATTCCCAGATATGCTCAGAATTTGTCCAAAATGACAAAAATACACGAACCCACAGACATTGCCAACATCCTAGCTGACAGGTTCAGCAAACTTCTCCCCTCCCACCAAAAGGGCAAATATCTATCCCAGCAGAGTGCTGCCCCTGACATCTCAGATGCTCAGGTAAGAGCCGCCTCTCCAAAGCAAAAACACAGCATCAATGGGACCAGATGGTGTCCCGGCTCGCCCTACATGAACTCAAAGAAGAGCTAAACCCAAACATAAAACTACTGTTCAATCTCAGCCTTACTACAGGATATGTGCCCAAAGAGTGGCGTGCAGCAACAGTGGTCCCTCTCCATAAAGGTGGTGCCTCAACGGATCCTGGAAACTATCGCCCCATAAGCCTGACTAGCTTGGTCTGCAAAGCTATGGAAAGGATCATCATGGACCTCATAAATAAAGATATTGGGGACCTACAAACACTGGATCCTACCCAGTTCGGCTTTGTTAAGGGCAGATCCTGCCTCTTAAACCTGGTTGATTTCTTTGAAACAGTCACCAAGGCCATTGACGAGGGAAGGTGGTCCACACAGCCTATCTGGACCTCGCAAAAGCCTTCGATACAATACCCCACTCGGGCATTATAGATAAGCTCACCAGCTTAAATATAAACCCCTATGTCACTAGATGGATTGCAAACTGGCTCAAGGACAGAACCCACATGGTTAGAATTGCTGGAGCCATGTCAGACTCCAAACCAGTTACAAGTGGTGTCCCACAAGGCTCAGTCCTGGGACCTCTCTTGTTCGGTATATATTTCTCGGAGGTACAGGCCAACACGGAAGGACTGTGGCTGACCAAGTTCGCAGATGACTGCAAACTGGGTGCCATAATCGACTCTCCAGCCGACACAAGCATCCTCCAAAAGGGCCTCATAGAAACAGACAACTGGTGCCAGAGCCATGGCCTCAAGCTAAATGCCAAAAGTGTATAGTCATCCCCTTTGGCAAAAACAAAGTGCCCACAAATTACCACATAGGTGGAAATCCATTAAGTACAGAAGAAGTAATTAGGGACCTGGGGACCCAAGTTGATAGCAATCTCTCATTTGACAACCACGTGGCCAAAGTGGTTAGAAAAACATTTTATATAGCCCACCTAATCATGAAGGGATTCACATCTAGATCAGGGAGGTCATCGTGCCTCTTTACTCATCCCTCATCAGGCCCATAATTGAGTACAATGCCCTTTTGGGATGTACCTTACCAGACACCTGCAGCAACTGGAAAGACCCCAAAGGTACCTCACCAAGAGGATCAAAGGGCTCAAACAGATGCCATATGCTGCCCGGTTAAAGAAACTCCAGCTCTACTCAGTGGCATACCGCCTGTTCAGAGGAGATCTGTGCCTGACGTATAAAGCCATGTCCAACCCGGAATTAATGGACATGCTGCACCTCAGAAAATCCAAATCTCATCGAGCTACGCACTCGAGAGACTTGAACCTCAGCACTGAAATAAATAGGACATGCTGGAGGGACAGATTCATAACCCAGAGGCTCCCTTCACTCTGGAATAAAATCCCAGTCCAGGTTAGGCAGAGTCCCTCATTGACTCTCTTCAAGAGGAATCTTGATGAGTGGATGGGAGATCATAGGTTTACCCTGGGTATCACTTCTGTGTCACTGTTAGATAGAGGCATAGTATACTAACCTCGAAAAAGGGCATAGCAAAATAAATTTAAAATGGGTGGCGAAAGCCAAACACATTCTGGCTAGGCTTATAAATGCCCTAGGGCAGATAGCCTAGTATGAACCTATGAACCTATGAACCTATGAACCTATGAACTACTAAAGCAGCCCCAGATTGGATAAATATAGAACTAGTCAGTTTGTGATATTCTGTAACATCTGATACAATTTTTACATGTCTAGAGCTTAACAAATGTAATGGCTATGAATCTTATGACCCAAAAGCCTATATGCAACAAGATTATTTCTGTAGGAAGTTGATGAATGCCTTGCTCTTATCGTAAGGGAAAACCCTTAGCCAGACTTCTAGGAGGAACTTTATCTCTGTGCTATAAGTGCTGCATGTATGCTTACATTTTATCATTTTGTATTACTATATTGTAAATATTTCATATTATTTTCTAATGACTACAAAAGATACACACACCCAAACCTCCCTCATACTACAACACATTTATTTAGTATATAGATAGACAGACAGATAATATAACCAAATAAACCTGCATTCTGCTGCTGAAATACATCTTTCCAAAAAGGCTTCATTGTTCCCCAAACTCAACAGACTGGATGCAACAAAGGCATGTGTATACATACATAAATGCGCACACACACACACACACACACACACACACACAAAACTGCATGGCTTTACAAAAAAATCATAGGACTTTAACTACTGTGTTACTTTGATATAGAAATGCAAATACAAAAAAAAAACAAACATGCACTCATCATAATTTACCTGAAAGTCCATAAGTGTTTATTAAATTGCAACACTACATTTTGAAGATTTTTGCTAAAAATGTAATTCTCAAAGAAGAATTGTGCCTATGTATTAATTACTACAATTGAAACATTTCATATTGTTTTCTAATGCCTACAAAAGATATTCTGTAATATACCTGGAAACCATCCAGTCCTTTGTAGTGAACATTTAAGCACTGTAATACATTAAAACATACAAGTGACAGCTGCTTTATTCACACACTGTACTTCCTTTCACTTCCTAGATCAATGCCTCACACTGTCTTATACCCAACATCAGAGATGTCTTTACTAACATTCCTGTTCTGGGCTGGAATTCAGCATTCATTCTGCATTCTAAGCACTCTGGACACAGAAGACCAAATGCTAGTTTTCAGTTTCTCGCCTTCCTTAATAAATATTGTACTTAACATTGAATTTGCAAATATAGATTTACTTTTAATGATAAAAACAATATTAAGAGTGTTGGGAATAATGCATAAAACATACAGTTAATTGACAGAAATTATCACTACCGCTCTTAAAATAATATGTATGTGTGTGTGTGTGTGTGTGTGTGTGTGTGTGTGTGTGTGTGTGTGTGTGTATATACGCACATGGCTGCATCTTTGTATTTTATAAAACATACATTTCTAACCACTTCCTTGACATTTCTTTTTAACTTTGTATTCTCTTCTACATTAATCATGCATTTTTTCAGAGATACGTACAGATCAAGAGGGTTCATATGCTGCACTTCAAAAAACAAAATACTATTCAGAATAAACTGTAAACACTTTGTAAAGATTTCATACAGCAAACCATTCCTCCAGCAGACTGTGTCACAGTACTAAAACTATTCCAAAATAGAATCTACCTTATGAAGCAGTGCCAATAAACATGTGGGAGTGAAGGATACCAGAAAACATATACTTCTTAAATTACTGGTGCAACTTATCATCAGATAGGCATGCTCTCCCTGACAACCTCCTAACATTGGCTAGTGAAGGTAATGCAATACAGCACTGTTATTCCACACAAGACAGCTTCCAGACATTGACCAATGGAGACATTGACACGGATGTGTTAGCCTCAATTCATCACCAAGAGGCATCTCCACAACTCAACAAACTCACAAATCACAGAGGGAGAAAACAGAACTTAGACCCAGATAATTAACATATTAGGCACTCCCTTATTACCTGCCACCTGTACTTTGACATGTAGGAACATCAAACAGCCTTTCTTTATACACTTGTTAGGTTCTGTCATGCCTAAACTGAGCAGGATAATCAGAACTGCATACCTACTTGATTTGTTGAATATGAAATGCTATTCAACACCCATTACTATCTTACCAGTAAGTACACTTAGTTTAACAGCACAAAAATACTGTGAAATGCACCACCTGATAGGTATTTGTCCAGAGATCATGTGCATTGCCTTGTTTCTGTACATATAAACTCCCTCTTAATAGAATGCACTGCAAATCACTTTCAGATAGTTGTTGTGGACAAGATAGACAGATATGATATCTGGACCGCTAATTATCGATTGAATAAAATGTTCGGTATTATGCTTTAGAAAAGGATGGTCTAAATATTTACTCCAGCAAATGCACTGACAGCCACTCTGGATAGAGATTTACATACGAAAAGTTCTAACAAAGTAAAAGTGACTATACTGAGTAAAAAAAAACTGACCAGTAGTTGGGACATCAGGAACCCACTTCAGTGGTCCAATCTGTCTAAGCTGAAAAGCAGTCTTTACTTCGTGACAGCTCGGCGATTTGTATCCATTTATCGCAAAGGCATGTAAAAGAAATAGCAGCATCCAGAGCTGGGAACCAAACTGTTGTAAAACAGGGGACATCCTTCTTATTTCCCTAGCCATATCCACATCTCAGTGCAGGTAACACCCGATAAGAAGCAGTGCAAACCGGCTGCAGTTTATGCAATCCACTGGCTCTTTAATCCGTTGAAAGTCCTTTACCCAAGGCAAGCAAACGCAAGACCCTCAAGTATTTTAAATGCACTGTTAGCAAACCATCAATTGCAGCGTCTTTTAAAGTTGCAGAAGAATATGTACCAGGTCGCTGATTAGAGAGACTTAACCAAAAGCTGCTGTCCGCAGCTATTCCCTTCTCTATCTCTCTAACTGTGGCTCAGCTGAGTATTTTTTTCTTTCTTTCACTGGCAGGCCAGCAGAGCTGAGCTCATTGGCTTGTCCCGTAATGACAGTCGGGGAGACACTGCGTTAAGGCGGCACCTACTGCAAGCAACGCTCTCCAAATATCAACACGATGGGTCTGCAGCCCCCTCCCCTCCACAGAACGCAAGCACCACTAGTGTTAGCATAAAACCGGCCGGCAAACACGGGAGCTCTTTAGGAAACCTTTAAGAAGTATATAACTCCAAAGGCTAGGTGGTCACCCCACCACATCTTGGCACCTCTCCGAAATGCAGCATTTACTTTGATATACACAACGATTTATTGCACATTCATTAGTAAAAACTGGCATGGATGTGTCGCAGCATATAATCAGATTGCGTGAGAGTAAGCACCCTCAAGTTTCCATGAGAGTTCCCCATCATTATTTTGCCAGCTGCACACCTTAGACTTAATAACTCCCATACGATAACAGAGTTTCACGAACTACAGTGTTAAAGTTTTGTATTGTAACAGATGCTGGTGCTTGCTGGTGGCCGCTTGTATTTGATTTCATTTTCTTCTGAATGCTGTTATCCCCACATTTCTCAACTGTCCAGATTTTCGCAGACTGTCCAGATTTTCGCTTCATATTTTGGTCTGTTTCTCATAGCATTTATGGTTTTCCGATAAATCACTGGGGTGATATGAGGATTGAAGTCACTAAATAATGACATACATTGAAGTTTCGAACTTCAAATCCTTCAGAAAATACACTTTAACACACCCTGTGACTTTAGCAACTTTCTTGAAAAATATATACAGACCACATCAAAACAGGCTAAAGTACAATTCTTTATTACGGATAAACGCTTTCTCGATAATACCGCTTCATCAAACCATAAAATAATCTTTAAAAACATATCTTAAATAAAAGAAACCATTAAAACAGTCACCAAAACCATCGGTAGCTATATGAAACAAATTGACTATGTGATAACTGACGTGCCCTAAGCATAGGTTTTAAAAACACAGTGGTGTTTAAACCAGATACTTTGTATGCCTGCAAGGCAATCAGCATGCTCTATTCCATTATCTAAATATCCACCTCTAGTGTTATCATACACATTGTGTGCTACCAGAAAAGAAAGATTATCATGACCTGTATAGGCAATTACATGTCTAGCGCATTACAGTCGGTCTTTTTTAGGTATATAACCTTATTTTCCCGGTTAAAGTTCGCCACAGCAGAATGCCGGTCCGCTAATGATTGGCAGTAGATTTTTACGATGCCGAAGTGCCAGTCCGACGCCCAACCTTCAACGAAGGCACGCCCATTCACGCATGTCTTTCGAATACCACTCGACCGCGGGGAGGACATGCAAACTCCATATAGAAGACGCCCCAGCCGAGAATCGAACGGAAGAACCTCTTGATGTGAGGTGACAACGCTACTGCTGCACCATCACCTAAAAGCTCTCAACCTTCTGTCTCCAAAATGAGGAACACAAGACCTCATAATGTGGAACAAATGGCCAAAATGTGGAACACATACTAATGGCTTAGTAGCAACTTCCATGAGGAAGGTCATAGGGTTGTTAAAATAGGCTAGTTTTACTTATAAAGGAGATCTTTTGGTGAATTAATATGATTAATTTCTATTTACTATGGATTTCACTTAAAAAATCACTAACACTGAATGTGTGATAGACCCTTTCAATGTTGAACTTCGAGGAACATGAACTTTTTAAGACCCCAAATGAGGTACTTTCCTCATAATGAGGTACACTTGAAAGGCATGCATCACCTTGATGTTCCAACATACGATTTCTTAACTGTCTACTAGTTTTTCCAACATAAAAATGAGAGCAATCCTGGCATACTGCTAAATAAATCACGGCCAAATTTCTACACTTGGCATGAAATCAGGATTCAAATTTACTTTCAGTCACTGGATGAATAAAACATTTTTGCATGCAGATGTACTTAACAAGCCTTGCAGTTATGACATGACAAAGCACCCAATCTGTCCGAAGTCAAACCATGTCCATTTATTCCTGCTCCATCTCCATAGCATAAAAGTTGGGTTTAGATCCCACTATAGCTTTCACCGTATCATCTGATAAGAGAATGGGCCATAACAAAACAAAAATCAGAATGTTATCAGAATACTTAGAAATCACCTTAGAAGTTTTGATTGTAGTTTCTCTAACAGATGTGGTTAATTCTCTGCCCTACCCTTCCTTTCTTTATCACTCCTACACACTCCTGCGAATCCTTGACTGGACTATGTTTGCACTATGTTTGCATAAATATGTTCGGGGTGCATGCTACTACGATGTAACAACCCATTCTTCCAGCATGATTTTCTATAGAACATAGTGTTGGGACCCCCCAACATCGAACACAGTGAAGGGTCAAGTTATGCATGTCTTCAGGCTACATAATGACAATGAGTTATTTGAGCAGTATTGTGTGATCTGTTTAAAGGTTTTACCCATAGGGGCTTTACATCCAAGGATTTGCAAGTGTGTAGGAGTGATTAAGAAAGAAAGTAAGGGTAGAGCAGCCCCTTATTACTCATCAAGAAGGAGATAATTAACCATGTGTTGGAGAACTACAACCAAAAGGTTAAGGTTATTTGAAGTATTCTGATAACATTAGTTTGTTTTGTGATGTTATAAAAAGAAACTGCCCCATTCTCTTATCAGATGATAAAGTGAAAGCTGTAGTATGATCTAAACCCAGTTTTATCTTTAAGAATAATTTCTCTTTAAAGTGACTTTTATGCTGTGAAACAGGAACAGGAATAAATGGATGTGGTTTGACCTCGGACATTCTGGGGACTTTTCCAGGTCGCAATAGCAAGGCTTATAAGTACATCTGCAAGCAAAAATGTTTTATTCATCCAGTGACTGGACACAAATTTGAACCTTGATTTTATGCAGACTGTAGGAGTTCAGCAGTGATTTATTTAGCAGTATGCCATGATTGTTCTCATTTTTATGTTGAAAATACTAGTAGACAGTTAAGAGATCATATTTCGGAACATCAAGTTGATATACATGAAAAGACTGACTCTAATGCCCTAGCTAAACATGTCATTACCTATACAGGTCATGATAATTTTTCTTTTCTGGTACTACAGAATGTTTATGATAATGCTAGAGGTGGTGATTTAGATAACAGAATACAGAACGTTGAAATTAAATGGATTATTGCCTTGCAGGCAAACAGAGTACCTGACAAAGACAACCACAAGGCATTCTATAACTATGTCAAGAATCTAAATGGCAATGCTTAGATCTGCTCTGAGCTAAAACAGAATGGCATTAAATATACTGATCCCAAGGATATTGCCAATACCCTGGCAGATCGATTCAGTGCCAACTTCACCCCCCTCTCACCCCCTAAATGGCCCATCTCAATACCGGAAGATTGTCAAATTCTGGTAATAACTGCCACACAGGTAAAAAAAACACACTCTCCAAAGCTAAGAATACAGTATCCATTGGACCAGATGACATCCCGGGCTGTGTACTACATGAACTACAATATGAACTGGCACCTCACCTAAGTGTCATGTTTAATCATAGCCTCAACTCAGGTTTTGTGCCCACTGAGTGGTGCAGAGCTACAGTTATCCCACTCCACAAGGAGGGATCCAACTTGGATCCCAGAAACTACCGTCCCATCAGTCTGACAAGCCTTATCTGCAAGGCCATGGAGCGTATTATCATGGAACTTATAAACAAAGACATTGGCAACCTTCAAACACTGGACCCCACCCAGTTTGGGTTCGTGAAGGACCGATCTTGTCTCCTTAACCTGATTGACTTCTTCAAATCAGTCTCCAGAGCCATGGACAAGGGTAAGGTGGTCCACACAGCCTATCTAGACCTCACCAAGGCCTTTGACACCATCCCCCACTCTGGAATCATAGATAAACTTACTAAGCTGGGCATTAATCCCTACATCACCCAGTGGGTTGCCAACTGGCTTACTGACAGAACCCACACTGTA
Source organism: Protopterus annectens (assembly GCF_019279795.1). Taxonomy (NCBI): domain Eukaryota; kingdom Metazoa; phylum Chordata; order Ceratodontiformes; family Protopteridae; genus Protopterus; species Protopterus annectens. The sequence continues at coordinate 208,038,176 of NC_056734.1, forward strand.
AAAGTAGCCGACTCCAAATCCAGCTCCAGACAAGTGACAAGTGGAGTACCTCAGGTTTCAGTCCTGGGACCACTCTTGTTTGGCATCTACTTCTCTGAAGTACAGGCCAACACTAAGGTACTCTGGCTAACAAAGTTCGAAGATGACTGCAAACTGGGAGCCATTATTGAGTCCCCAAATGATGTGGATACTCTACAAAAGGGCCTTACAGAAACAGATGCTTGGCGCCAGAGCCATGGGCTCAAGCTCAATGCCAAGAAATGTATAGTTATCCCCTTTGGGAAAAAACATGTACCTGTGAATAACCACATAGGTGGCAGTACACTAAACACTGAAAGTGTGATAAGAGACTTAGGGACACAGGTGGACAGTGGTCTCACCTTCGATAACCACATCGCCACAACAGTCAGGAAATCCTTTTATGTGGCACACCTCATCACTAAGGGCTCTTTATCCAGAAAAAAGGAGGTCATTGTCCCACTGTACTCATCCCTCATTAGACCCATTATAGAATACAATGCCCCAGTTGGTATGTACCTCTCAACACATCTGCAACAACTGGAAAGGCCACAGAAATACCTCACTAAAAGAATCACAGGCCTAAAGCAGATGCCCTACGCTAACCGCCTTAAAAAACTCCAGCTATACTCTGTCGCATATCATCTACTCAGAGGTGATCTCTGCTTAACATACAAAGCCATGTCAAACCCAGAACTGTTGGACATGCTACACTTAAAGAAATCCCAACCCCTCTGAGCCACACGCTCCAGGGATCTAAACCTTGTCATCACAATAAACAAAACATGCTGGAGGGATAGGTTCCTGACCCAGAGACTCCCCAGACTTTGGAATAGACTACCCATACATGTCAAGCAGAGTGCCTCTTTGGCCCTCTTCAAAAGGAACCTTGATGATTGGATGGGAGAAAGGAAATTCACCCTGGGGATCACGTCAGTCGCCCTGCTAGACAGGGGTCCAGGGAAGTAAATAGTGTGGGAAGAAATAGCCAGGGAATTGTTATGGCTAGGCTTGTATAGGCCCTAGGACTGATAGCCTAGTACCAACCTATGAACCTATGGACCTATGATTTAAACACCACAGTTCCTTAAAAACCTATTCTTAGGACATGCCAATTATCACATAGTTAATTGTTTCAAATAGCTGCCAATGGTTTTGGTGAATTTTTTTAATGGTTTCTTTTATTTAAGAGATTTTTTTAACATGTTTTTATGGACTGATGAAGCAGCACCACTCCAAAAGTGCTTACCCATAATAAAGAATTATACTTTAGCCTGTTTTGATGTGGTCTGTATATATTTTTGATGATTATTCACTTATAACTGATACACCTTTTGACCACTGATGACTGCTATATTTTTTTTTGCTACCTTAGCAACTTTCTAATTTTATAAGAGCAATATTTAAAATCTGTCCCTATTTTTGTTTCTTTGTCCCCCCATTTTGTCAGGTTTTGTCCAGATTTATTGCACATCAGGTGGGTGGCCAACTGGCTCACTGACGGAACCCACAAGGTCAAAATAGGTGCCTCCACCTCCAACAGCAAACCTGCCACTAGTGGTGTTCCCCAGGGATCTGTCCTGGGACCCCTACTCTTTGGCATCTACTTCTCAGAGGTCCAGGCATAGACAAAAGGCCTGTGGCTGACCAAGTAAGTGGATGATTGCAAGTTGAGTTCTGTCACTGACTACCCAAATGATGTTAACATATTACAAGAAGGTCTCACAGCAACAAATGACTGGTGCCAAAGTCATGGCCTTAAGTTAAATGCAAAAAAATGTATTATCATACCGTTCACCAAAAACATGGCCCTTACTAGTTACATCAATGGCAACCCCCTAAGCACACAAGCTGTGGTGAGAGACCTGGGCACTCAGGTTGTTAACAACCTCACATTCGACTATCATGTCGCGGTGGTGTCAGAAAAGCCTTTTACTTGGTTCATCTTATAAGTAAAGGGATTGTATCCAGAAAAAAAGGAGGATATTACCTCTCTGTACTCCTCCCTTATTAGGCCAGTAATTGAGTAAAATGCCTTGTCTGTTATTTATCTCTCCAAACACCTGCACCAGCTGGAAAGGCCACAGAAATACCTCACAAAGAGAATCCATGGCCTCCAACACCTACCCTATGTGGACAGGCTCATCAAATCACTATTGCTCTATTCGGTATCATACAGATTGCCCAGAGGTGATCTGAGTCTCGCCTACAAGGCAATCTCGGACCCTGCCCTACTAGAGATGCTCCATACCCATACGTTTAACTCCTCCACATTACCCACTTGAAAGGCCTGAATCTAATATGCAACATTAGCAAAACCTGCTGGAGAGTCAGATTTGTCTCCCAGAGGCTGCCCCTTCTCTGAAATAGACTTCCCATACACGTCAAACAGCGTATGTTGCTGACCCTGTTCAAGTGTAACCTTGATGAGTGGATGGGAAACCACAAATTTGTCCCAGGGGTTCCATCTTTGTCCCTTATTGACAGGGGTAACAGGTGCTGACTGAGGTTTCTTTTTTTGGAATAAACTCTTGTCTAGGCTTGTAAGAGCCACAGGGCCATTAGCCTAGTAACCTCCTATGATCCTATAATCCTAAGAGACTGAGAGATATGTTATCACCCAAGTCCTGTTTACTGCAGACAGTACATTCTAGCTATCCCTCAGTTCCTGAAAATTACAACTATAAAGCCATTGTAGATTTAATTGATATGCATGACATTTTAAGGTAAAATATTCTGTGACTCATTCATCAACAGCTGAAAATGTCTTTCACATAAAATATAGATATTCTTTCCACAATCCTAACTGTCACCAGTGTTTGTGTGTGTGTGTGTGTGTGTGTGTGTGTGTGTGTGTGTGTGTGTGTGTGTGTAACAGAGAGAGACACAGAGAGAGAGAGAGAGAGAGAGAGAGAGAGGCATAGCGAGAACACTTCACAGAGACAGTGACCATCCATCAGGACTGAACCTGGATCCTAGATCTGCAAGACAAAAGCCAAAACATTCGGGTAAACTACCGACAAATAAAACTGACAGGAAAAGTTTGATTTGCATTGATATATTGTCTGAAGAATACAAAGAGTGTGACTATTTTTTAAAGAAATTTAGTAGTTATGATTTTAAATATTTTGGAATCAGGGCCAAAAGAACAAAAAAACGGACATTTCAGAGCTTTGGTAATAACTTATAAGTGAAGTTTTCTTTGCTTTCAGGAGCTCTGATTTCATAAATGCTAACAAAATTGCACAAATTCTTAATACCTTCAGGTCAAAAAAAAAAAATGCATATACAACTGTTGAAAGCAAGACTGTATGTTTTCTCTCCCTCTCTCACCATCTGTTCTACGTATATACCTACATACATATACACATATGTGTACACACACACTCATTTATATATATGTATATGTTTATGTATATATACAAATTGTGCATCAGCAAAGAAAATGTTTTACTTAGCTAACCTGCTGAAATTACATTTTCTTCTGGATGAAAACAATATTAAAAAAGCTGTAATGAGGAAAGACATAACAAAATGGAACAAGTAATAATTATTCATTTATATTCTCGGATTACTCACTTTTTTCATGTCAATGTTTCAGGGGGAGCTGATGGTCTTCCTCTCTCTCGCTGGGCACAAACTAGAGAAACTAATCCTACTAGTCTTTCACAAACTTCTGTAACTAAGAACTGATGCCTTATAGTGGCCTTGGTAAAGACTATTTAAATGGAATAGTCCTGGTGTTTGAGTACAAAAGATAAATAAAAAAATTCAGCAGTGGTCATCCAAACCTTCACAGTATCTTCTTTTATGATTTGTTGAACTTAAGACACAATAACCGGTAGCTTAAGCAGGCTGAAAATCCGAGTCAGAACAATAATATGCCAAAAAACTCAACAGAAAGAATGGCTCAAAAAAGTTCCAGGTACTTCACAGATTCAATATATAAACTTTAGAGTTGAGCTAGTTGTTCTGACATTTATATATTAAATCTCTGAAGTACCTGGAAGTTTTTTAAGCTGTTGTTTTTGTTGAATGATTTGTTGAACTTGATATAGAGGTTCATAGGTCCATATAATGATACTAGGCTATTGGTCAGGAGGCCCTTATAAGCCTAGCCAAGAATTTTGCCCATGTTTTCACAAAGTCAGCATCCATTTCCCCTGTCCAGCAGTGACACATGTGCAATCCCAGGGGTGTATTTTCTGCTTCCCATCCAGTCATCCAGGTTCCTCTTAAGAGGGCTAGTGAGGCACTCTGCTTGACATGGAGAGGGAGTCTATTCTATGATGGGGGAGTCTTTTTGACACAAATCTATCCCACCAACAAGTTCTATTAATGTCACAGACCAGGCTGAGGCCTTGCATGCAGGTTGCGCGAGTGGAGTTTGACTTATGGATATGCAGCAACTCTATCAAGACTGGGTCTAAGATCCTTGTATGCCAGACAAAGGTCACCTCTGAGCAGTCTGTACAAGACTGAGTAGAGGGACAGGGCTTTTAGCCTAACTGTATAGGACAGGTGTTTGAGACCCTGGATTTTTCTGGTCAGGAACCTCTATGGTCTCTCCAGCTGCTGCATGTGCTTGGCAAGGTACATGCCAAAGGAGGCATTGCACTCGATAATAGGTCTGATAAGGGAGAAGTATAGGTATGTTCTGACCTCCTTGTTCCTGGATGAAATACCTTTACTTATGAGGTGGGCTATGTAGAAAGCCTTCCATACAATGGAGGGAACATGGTGGTCAAAACTCAGGTTGCTATCAACCTGGGTGCTCAAGTCCCTCATGACTGATTGTCTGCTTAGTACATTGTTATTAATGTGATAATTAGTGGGGACACTATTTCCCCAAAGGGGATAATGATGCATTTTTTGGCATTCAGTTTGAAGCCATGCTTCTAGCACCAGTCATTAGTTTGGGTAAGGCCCTCTTGCAGGATGTTCATATCACTAGGGGAATTTAAGACAGTGCCCAGCTTGCAGTCATCTGCAAACTTGGTCAGCCACAGAGCCCTGGCTTTAGCTTGCACCTTAGAAAAGTATATTTCAAACAGTAGAGGTCCCAAGACTGATCCTTGGGATACACTGTTCATTACGGGTCTACTACTAGAGGTGGCTTCCCCTATTTTGACTGAGTAGGTCCTACCAGTGAGCCAGTTAGCTACCCATGTGGTAACATATAGGTTGATGCTTAGCTGGGAGAGTTTATCTATTATTTCCAAGTGGGGAATAGTGTCAAAGACTTTGTCTAGGTTAAGGTAGGTGGTGTGCACTGTCTTCCCCTCGACCATGGCTTTGGTGGCTGTTTTGCAGAAGTCAACCAAGTTTAAAAGGCATGATCTCACTTTGACAAATACAAACTGTGTGGGGTCAAGTGTTTGGAGGTTACCAATGTCCTTGTTTATAAGGACCATAATAGTGTGCTCTATGGCCTTGCACATCAGGCTAGTTAGGCAATAGGCCTATAATTGCCTGGATCAGTGGACACTCCACTTTTGTGTAGAGGGATGACAGTGGCTGTCCTCCATTCAGCTGGGATGAAGCTGGTACGCTTTGGTTGAATAGGATGCCTAATGGAGCTGAGAGCTCATGCCTAAGTTCATGTAGGATGCAGCCAGGGATGTTGTCAGGTCCCATGGAGACTGTATTTTTTGCCTTTAAGAGGGCATTACAGACCTGCTCCTTTGTGATGAGGGGAGGGGGGGCAGGTGCTGGGGATATCCTGGTTACTGATGGTGGGAGGGACGGGGGTGAAATTTTCACTGAACCTGTCTGCCACCAGGTTAGCTATATCTAAGGCATTTGTGTATGTGGTTTTCTTAACCACCAGTTCAGAGCTCATTTGGGTGTTACATTTGAAGTTGCGGATGTATGTGAAGAAGGCCTTGTGATTGTCCTTAGTGGATGTGGCCACTTTGGACTCAAAGTTAGCCTTACAGGATTTCACCAGTGACCGTATTTGCTTGTTCAGACAAAGGAAAGATTGCTTCCAACTTGGCACCTGCTCCTTCTTGGTCCTGGACATCAATTTTTTTCCTTTTATTATAGTTTGTTTATTGCTGCTGTCCACCAGACAGGTTTACTCTTCCTTGAGGAATATGATTTGGTCCTGTCAGGTATTGCTGAGACCATACAGCTATGTAGGTGTCCATATAGTTTTTTGGTGTAGGCTTGGACATTAGTGCTAGTTCCAACTGAAGGGACAGTGGCTGTGAAGCTGCATATATCTGCTCCTAGGAGATTGTAGTCAGCTTTAGGAAAGTTTTATTTTGACCCTGACAAGGGGGGTGGGGCAGGGGAGATGGGGACTTGGAAAGTGATCACTTTATGGTCAGATTTTAACAAGGAGGATGACACTGTATGGGGTGCTACAGTGATACTCATGTTGGTTAGTAGCAGGTCAATGATATTTTCACCTCTCGTGGGGGTGTCGACCAGCTGATCCAATGCATTGGCATTGATGAAGTCGAGGAATCTCTGATATACTGAAATATACTGAAAGTAAGAAAAAAACGCCACTAGTATTTATTAATTAATTGTAATGGGTGCAATTATACTGTTTTTCTAAGATGCTGTACTTGAAAGATAAACTCCAAAACTACCTTCCCAAAACAAAACTAAACCATATCTAAGGAGTAAGATTATTTTATTGATTAGTTTTCACAGTGACACCTGTGAATGCTAGTTACAAGTGAAAGGCTGACTCTTTAGTATTTTGAGCCAAGGGAAAAGACTTGTGAGTAGTCCATGTTTTACTTTGCATAAATATGAGAACTTAAGAACCTATGAACCAAACTATTACTCAGTGCTCTTCAGAATGTTTGCTTGTATAAGATAGGACTCAATGAACTGAAAATTATACAAATAAAAAAGTGGCTGTCTGACTATGTTAGGAGAAAGGTACATGACTAGATCAAATAATATTAAAACATGACTGATGGTTTATTGTAAACCATTGGAAGAGTTATGGAAACTATGACAAACAATCTGATTGTTTATAGGTTGTAGATTCATGTTAATATGTCACTCAGGGCAATGGAAGCTACAACTTGTCTTCCATAAGGACTGCTATGATTCTGTGCAGAAGGGCAAATACAGAACATGGTGTATATGGATTTTAGAGAAGATTTAAACTATATTCACTATAAGTACTGCATTTCCAAATTAATATTGTAATTACATTGTTATCAACCAGGAATACCAAATGGATTGCAGTTTGCAATGATTAAACATTTTTTTTCAGACATGACAGACTGTACTTGGCCCTTATCAGATCAATAATCAAGTACAATACCTTTCAGCATGTACCTAGTCAGGCAGTTGCAACAACTAGAGGAGCATCAGAGGTTATTTCCAAAAATAAATAAATAAATAAATAAAATACAGGGTGTAAACAAAATGTCATATGCAGATTAACTAAAAGCCCTATCCTTTTACTCTGTCTCCTACCTATTATTAAGGGGTAATCTATGCCTAACCTATGAGACACTCTCAAATTCAGCCCTGATAGAACTGTTACACATTCACTAGAGATAATGCATGAGGATTACCCATTCCAGGGAGGGCAGCATAGTGGCACAGTGGATAGTGTAGTCATCTCTCAGCAAGAGGTTCCCTGGTTCGATTCTTGGCTGGAATGCCTTCTGTGTAAAGTCTGCATGTCCTCCCTGTATTAGTGTGTCCTACAGGTGCTCTTGTTTCCTCTCACATCCCAAGGACATGCAGTGGGTGGATTGGATACTCTAAATTGGCCATAGGTGTGAGTGCGCGGTAGGGAAGAACAATCACGGCAGGGCTAACCAGATGGCAGTTTAAACCTTGGGTCAGCATGATTATCATGTTGAAGTGACATCCCGACCCCATGAGTAAAATTTGGAAAAGGGGTTATGGATGGATGGAACTAAGTCTGGTCTGTGACATGAACAAAACATCCTGCACAGACAAATATGTCTCAGAGATTGCCCTTCTTTGGAACAGAATTTCTATTCATGTAAATCAGAGCCCTTCCCTGACTGTCTTCAAGAGCAGTTTGTGGTAATGAATGGGAAATTATAAAGTCACTCATGGGATGGTGCCCATGTTCTTTATGGACAAGAGTAGTCTGTAAAATACTCAAAGGCATGGCTAAGCCGTCCTCTAACCCATAGGGATTGATAATGAGGTAAAATCCAGGTAATAATGGCTAGGCTTATAACACCTCTAAAGCCATTTGCCTTTTAATCTGCTATGAACCTATGAATGGGAATTTAATTTTTGGAGGTCCCCCAAATGTCTATATAAGATACCTGTCCATTTTTCCTCTAACTCTTGACTTGCTTCTCTAGATATTATTGTCATATACAGTACATAGTCAACATTACATTTGGTACATTAATACAGTCATGGGAAGCTATAATAGATCAGCAAAACTATTTACAATGGGTAGTTAGATGGACCAACTCATATTAATTAAATGTAACTTTAAATATTATTAAACAAATAGCACTCTCCTATAAAAGGACTTCTGCTTGCTACTGTGTAGGCAATTTCCAATTTGGGATTATCATCATCTCAAGGACGTTTTTAATGACAGAGTGTTCTTCAGCATACAATAAACATTGATTAAGTCTCAATAAAGTAAATATAAACTAGAATCAGTCTTTAGATGCAGTGTAGGATGGGATAAAGTAATTCTCTAACCCATAAACATCATTTAGGGGGAGAAGAGACATAGAGGTTTGGGGCAGAAGAACTGGATTTTGTTAAAATAAGAAATATAATCAGAATGTAGAGACTGCACCATAGATTCTCTAAATGAGTTAAGTTTGAAGGTTACTTCATGCAGATGGAAGTTATTCTAATCTGGACAGTCTCTCTTATAAATGTTTGAGAGAAAATCTTTTGTTTGCATGTATAGTATTCAAATCTGCATTTGTCCATGTATTTTAAATTCTGATTATGAGTGTTATATAGAAAGGCAAGAATGCAGTGAGTTGCCTGTAAAGAAAGTCAGACCAAATGACAGGACAAAATATGGCATGCCTGGAAAAGGATTCCTCTCTTGTATCTCAGTTTTAAAAGCACAATGCCCTTAAAACTAAATATAGATTAACTACAGACTGCAGAATAAGCATTCTTAATATAATCAGTCAGTTTAATTGGGCTACAACTGGCAATATTGGAAAATACAAAACACCTCACAAAAATATCTTTCCCAACTCTGCACATTAAATAAACAAAGGTGCTTTGCTTTCAACTGAATGCCTTTTTACTAAACCATGAACAGTATCTATAATTTCAAAATATTTCTCCACTTGTACAACCTCTTAAACCATTATTTTATTGTAAAGAAATGAACTTTCAGCATATGGAAAAAAGCTATTGAAAAAATGAGTTCCAGACTCCTTTGCAAAATCGTTTGCTACATCCCACCTTTCTAAAATTAGGCAGCTGCATCTTTACAAAACCACCTAAACACATGTTTTATTTCAAGACAAATTGCACTATTTAGCTTTAAACATTTCCTTATTGAACACTATCTAAAGTATCTTCCCCCTAGTTTCAATGACTCCATACTAATAACTGACATTTACCCATTTACTTAGATAAAGTAATCCACCAACAAATTCTTAGGGGCATTAACACATATGGCTAACTTTCTGACAAACAGCTATGGTTTCAGTTCAAACTTCATTGCAACAACAGCCATCCACTTATTCATACACCTCCTTCAAAAATATGAAAGTATTGTTTCACAGAAGCTGTCATTAAGTAGTTCAGAAGTTACCTCTAAAACAAAACCCTGCAAGAAGATTTTGGAAATAGCAAATCTTATTTTGCGACCTTTCCTTGTGGGGTACTGAGTGATCACCTCTTATCCTCCTTATTTATCATTAACATTTGATCTGCTAAATCAGAACTGTATTTTATATGCAAACGACATCCTAGTAATACCTTCAAATAACACAATTAAATGGTTACAGTCTTCGGTCCAAAATGAGGTCAGCCTACTTTAGAACTGCTTAAGGAACAGTAACTTCATTATGCATTCTTTAAACTTCTTGACTAGTCTTATGGCTCCTGTAAAGGAAACATCAGTTTGCAGGTATAAAATACTGTTGTAACTGACTATAGGTAGCCTGCATTTTTGTGAACTTCTTTTTCTCAAAATCCATACCTGTTGGTACCTTCTGTGCCCTGGATTACTGGTCAGATGAGTCTGAATGTTCATTTATTACTAGGAAAGACCTGCAAAATGCAGCAGGTAGAACAGGAAGTGATGCAACGGCAAGCACACTTGACCTAAATAGTCTTTTTCTTAAAATATATTCTGCCTTTTGTTAGTTCCTTGCTTGTCATCCCTGTTTCAACATATTGCAATATCAGAAGGGAGACAATAGTAATTTCCATTCCTAAAGGTGGTTGGATTGATGAGATGGTGAATTATCTCTCGATTAGTCTCACTATGTTAGCTGAGATGTTTGAAAGGGCATTACTCTCTCTTTTTTCAAATTCTAGAAGACATCATTTAACATGGATTTATATCAGGATGATCCTAAATAATCTTGTAGTTTATAGGTCAGTGAGGTCATCTCCTTTTAGTTAGGCCTTTCAGTGGATGTCCTGCATCTGGCTGGATGGTTAAAATCCATTTGGCACTACCCCCCACATTAAAATTTTTCAAGTAACAAATCACTTAGGTATTAATAAAGCTATTTATTTCTGCATTTAAATACTTGTTATCAAACAGAAGGTTCAGGGTGAGGATTGAAGATAAATAATCCAAAATAAACATTGTTATTGTCAAAGAATTCCGGGGCTCTGCCCTGAATTAATATTTTGTTTGTTTGTTTATGTCTTCCTTTCTTTAATCTAGTAATGTCTGAATGAGTGCATATACAGATGACATTAACGTTAGTACAGTTGTGAAAAATTCCTCATACCCAAGCAAGTTGCATAATTTTGTTTATAGCCCTTTGCATATAGTCTTCTAGTAATAAAGTGTTTTAACACAAAGGAAGAAAAAGGAGCAGGCTGGATTTTATCCAGGATGACAAATATCTCTACATCATTAACCAGGAAATCATACCTGTAGTAATTTCTATTAAAGATCTTGGAATTTGTGTTAATCAACATCTAGGATTTGAGGTCCAAGTTAATCATGCAGTTAGAAATGTAATGGTATTATACAGGGCACTATACACTCAATCATTAGCAGGGACGAGAAGATGTTTATCCTTGCTAATACCACAAACTGAATATGGGTTACTGGCATGTACTTATAACAATATTAAATGGCTTAAAAGGATGCAAAGAGGGCACACTGGGCAGATTTCAAACGTACATCATTTAAGAAACAATGAAAGCTTCAGAGCTGTCAAGCTTCATTCTGCTTCAGAAACAAAATGAATCATGAACCAGGGGTAACATTATTTGGGTGTATAAATGCTTTAACAATGAAATTGTGTTGTTTACCTTTGGTGCAGCATTTTACTTCTTTGCCAAAATGTCAAGAACAAAAAATAATCTATGATCTTAGCTGCCACATATTGCAGTATAAAGAAGAAACATTTTTTTTAATAGATCTGGCAAAATGTACAGTTTTCTACCAAATGTAATTAGACATGCATCCTCAATTTTTTTGTCCACATATCACTTGGACAATTGGCTTGGGGAATCACTGTACAACATCTAGCATACTGGTGGTAGATTCCATGGTACCCCCTTATGAGGCTTTGAGGTTTCTAGTTATACCACATGGGACTTAGCAAACAACTAAACAAAGACTGCAGTCATACCACTTAGAACTCCCTAATGCCTAAAAACTACTCAAGGTATAGTATTTAAGGTAACACTACAAAAATGATTAGATATTTGGATTTACAATGGGTTAAACATTTAGTGTCCTACCAGTGGTATTGCAGAAAAGATGCTTAGCCATATACACCTATGGAATTGTTTTTATATTTAAATACCCATTGATTGTTAGGGATTCATGACGCTGTCTGAGTTTGCATTCAATACTGAAGGTGCATGTCCATTAAAAATATACAGTATGAACAAGCAAAGTACAAAAAACAAAATGACCCTAAGACTGCTAATCAACCATGTACTGTTGTGGAAATAGTAAATACTGTCTGTCACCTATAATTCATATTTTCATCTATGCATTTGGATTTTAATAGCTGAGTGACATAGATGTTTTTGAGAGGCATGGTGTGAAAAACCATGGTGGAAGAATGAAAAACACTTGGTCACTGTCCACTTATAATGCTCTACGCTGGTGATCTTGCTAGTTGTGTGGTAGTACTTATGAAGCTATGCAATGGTTCTATATAAATGCTGATGTTTTCCCTTTGACTTAGAAGATATGGTATAACATTAGGCAAAACCTTAGATGATGGCAGAAGAAACTGGCAAAATCACATTTTGATTAATACATTTAACTTTCTGCCTCTTTTCAAGAATTATGTGAGGTAACACCTACACACTGAAAATCTGGGGTTAGGTCTTTTGTTCCTTAATCTTAGAGTTCCTTAGTGATGAGTTTCCATGGGAACACATTTTGAGTTGACTCTTGTAATTGTATCTGCGCACATTTTTTGGCATTAATGGACTTAGGTCATTGGTTTATTCTGATGACATTTTCTTGTGCTATAATGATCCCACTTTAGGCTTCTATAGTTGTACATTTGTACTACAGCACACATTTTGAAATAGCTTATCAATGAATTATAAATTGTAGTTTTACATGAACTCCCTGTAAGTTGAAAGCCATTAACTTCTTCTCATGTACTCCTTTTGGATAATACATTTCACATATTTAGACTTTAGTTTGAATCACTTTTTATAATTTTAAGCATACATATTTAGTACCTTAAAAGTTTATGGCTATTTTTTCTCACTTGCATGAAACAAGAAATGTCTTTACTTTTGTAGCCTCCTTACTATGTTTTTTTCTGTTATGTGTATTTAGGTAATTGTTTACACACCAGTCTTCATGCATTGACTAAATGTACTGAGTTAATACTGTGTCATGTGAATTAATGACGTATAACAAAATTCTAAACCTTACTCTTCCTTTGTGGTATTAACTCATCAGTGAGGAAATTTGTGAAACAGTACTTGCCAAATGATGCTGACAACAGAAAGTTTACATCAACTGAAAGAAATGATGTATAATAACTAAGACTGTATTTTCCAGTTCTTCTTGGGAAGAGCTGAATAAAACCTAGTTTGCATTCACTGATAGGGTAGTCTCTCAGGTCTCAGCCTATATCCTAGCTGTATATGATTAGGTGTCCATGGATTACTGCGGGCACAAACCACATATTACTGGCAGCATTCACTAAATGCTCTTCCCATATGCTACCAGAATCAGTCTTGCCTTGGGTGGTATTACATACAACTTCCAGAATGACTGAACTATCATCCAGGCTACTTTGTACAAAAATCATAAACAGTTAATGCAAAGGCTTAAAAACCTATGCTTTATCCCTCATAATTTCATGTCATTTATGTTAGTGACATTTAATTTGATTTTATTATCTAAAGTAATACTGTTGTTTGATTTGTAGTTGATTTATAGCATTTTCACTTGATTAAACAAAGACAAACATTTTCTGATTGGTGTGAGCTATAAATGGAAAAAAAAAAATGACAAACTATTGTTTGGTGTAGTTACCTGCATATTCACACACATTCACAATATTGAATATTTTCATACTTCATTCCGTTTTTTTCTTTTAGATAACTATTCACCACATTTTTATTTCATGGTGTTTCACTTTGGAATCCTGCCAAAACTATGTTCTGAAACCTGTATTATGGAATGCAGCTTGAGGCATGCACAATGTTTTGACAGAAAATCCAAACTTATCTGTGGGAGGTGAATGTGGTAATCAGGTTGGAATGCTTTAAAACTACAAATAATTCTTGTTGTTTCCTTTGTTATGAGATTTCAATGCATATGAAAGACAGCAGAAAGAATGAAATCTGTATCAGCAGTATCTCTTGGGCTCAAATAAGGTGCATTCAGTTTATCCCAGAGTGATTCTCAAAACTTTCAGAAAGATACTCTGTGACACTAAAAGGCATTTACCAGACCAATATTCTTTGGTTACCCTGATAAGAGTCATTTGTATCTAGCAGGCCTTAGTTAGTGAAACAAACAAAAAAAAATAATTCTGAACATTGTTAGAGGTCAATCTTTTAGAAGTATATTTCGTTATTGGGCAAAAATAGTTTCCTAGGCAGGAGTAGTTCTCCTTGTTTTATTTACACAAAAGTGTGTTTCATTCACATAGTTGAAATTTGAAATTGAAATGCATGGTCTGGCAGCTGACGTAGAGGATTAAAGAGCTGTTAATGAGCTGTTTCCTGTGGTCTAGTGGTGCATGGTTTGATTCCCTCAGTTTTATTGCCTGACGTTGTGACTGTGAGCAAGTCAGTTAACCAGACAACACTCCTGGCTGAGTCTGAAAAGGTCCACTGAGATCAGTGCTCTAACCCAGAAAAAAATAATAAATAAATAGACCAGTATGTTTAGCAACCTTTCATTCTTTGATCATTATAGGCCTGGCAAAGTGTAATCAACCATGGATCCAATAGATATCTAAAGACACTTACATTGCTTGTTATTATTTATTTATTTTATTTGACATTTGTTTACTGCGAAAGTCCAACTGGGCCAAAAAGTGCCCATTTTCAGGGGAGGCCCAGGGAGTAAAGCTCCACAGTCACAATCTTTGAAAAATCAATTGCTGATATTTTAAATCACTAAGTATTATGCTACACTACAAAACATAGAAGAGAAAAATGTTGTAATGTGAAAAACATGGAACTTTCATAGTAGAATGCAATGAAAAACAACATGAATTGGAGAAAATATGTGAGGAAATATTTATTAGTCATATGATTTGTTACACAGATTAGTATGTGATAAGTGAGACCAAAGACAATTCTAATCTTTTTTCGGCTTTTCCTGGTTAGTGGTCGCAACAGCAGATTACCTGTCTGCTCATGATTGGCAGTGGAGTTTTACGGTGTCGAGTTGCCAGCCTGGTGCCCAACCTTCCACAGAAGGCACACACATGCTCGCCTAGGGCCAATTTAGAGTGCCCAATCCACCTACAGCATGTCTTTGGGATGTGGGGGGAAACTGGAGCACCCGGAGGAAACCCATGCGACCACAGGGAGGACATGCAGACTTTGCACAGAATGCATCCCAGCCGAGGATCGAACCGGAGAACATCTTTCTGTGAGGCGGCAATGCTAACTGCTGCACCACAGCGGCTGCCCTAAGGTAGTTTAATATTTATTTATTTATTTGTCTTTTGACTGGATTAGTCCAACTGGGCCAAGGGCCCATTTTCAGTGGAGACCCGAGGAGAGAAGGTCCAAGAATACAATGTTAAAAATACAAGACACACATACATGCTAAAAGTACAAGATAAACATACATGATAAAAGCACAATGTAAAAACATACATAAAAAATGCATATCACATGATAAAAAGTGAAACATGACTAAAAAAGTTTCACGACAATAAGAAAAAAACTGACTGATGAAAATAATGATGGAGACAGGCACCTAGAATTATTTGATATTAATACATGATGGAGAATGTGTCAGCCACAGTTGTGCAGCGGTTAGCATTGTCACCTCACAGCAAGAGGCTCTCTGGTTCGATTTTTGGCTGGAGCACCTTCTGTGTGGAGTCTGCATGTCCTCTCTGTGTTCGAGTGAACTTTAAAGACATGCAGGTACAGTAGGTGCGTGAGTGTGTGTGTGTGTGTGTGTGTGTGTGTGTGTGTGTGTGTGTGTGTGTGTGTGTGTGTGTGTGTGTGTGTGTGTGTGTGTGTGTGTGTGCCTTCTGTGAAGGTTGGGCACTGCGGTGGCAACTCAACACCATAAAAAATATACTGCCAATGAAGAGTGGACAGGTGATCTACTGTGGCGATACCCTAACCGGGAAAAGCTGAATGACCTTTTTAATACATGATGGAGAAGGAAGTGAAAATCAAGATGCAGCTGTACTGCAATGCAGTATGATTACAAGTCAATAACAGATAACTGTATGAAAATAAAAAAATGTGAGTACTATATCAAATAATAGGGGAGGTTGCTAGAGGGATAATATTTAGGAAGATAATTCTATGAGATGGAGGCATTGCAAGTGGTGAGTAAAGAAATGGGGTGTAAGATATACGAAAAGAGGTACCAAAGAAATAGAAAAAGGGGTTAGCAGGAGTAAGTGAGGTGGAGGGGGGGGGAGTTAAAAAGAGTGGGAAGAATTAATAAGGAGGAGCAGAGTCGTTAAAGATATTTAAAATTGATATTAGAGATTTCATGATATGTCAGTGAGGGGAAATTGAGTGCTGTCTTAGTATGAGAGATATTGTTCATATTATGTTTGTAGAAGGAAGTAAGGATGGAGGAAAAAGGAGATTATAAGAAGAGTACAAGGTAGGGTATCTTCAGTTAGTTTAAGCATTTTGGGAGGAAAACGAAATAGGTAGAGGAAAGATATGCAGAGAGAGTAGATATGGTAAAGTAGTGGGAAAAACAAAAGAAAGGAGTAGACTAGGAGGGTGGACATGGTTGTTAGGTGTCACTTAGGTTGAAGGGGGATGTGTGAAGTATAGTGAGTAAGTTCAGCCTGGATTGCACAGGAGTAGGTCTTTGATTTTGTAAGGTATTCTTTTAGGGAACATTTAAAGGTGGGTAGGTTAGAAATAGTTCTGGTGGTTAGAGGTAGAGAGTTACTTTTTATTTTGCTACTGAATATGAGTATAGGCTTTTTCCAGGGGATTTATTTGATTTATTTATGGTAAGAAGTTGTTTGTCTGCTGATCTGAGAGTTATTTTAGAAAAAGTAGAAAACTTGGCAATTTTTAACATCTTTCAAGTTTTTTTTTCTTTTTTGTTAATGATTGTAAATTGGTTAGAACTGGGGCTCCACAGAGTATGGAAGGCAGAAGGTAGGTTTTGGCTCAAATAGTTTTTGCAGGTGTTCTCAGAAAATGTTTGTTTCTGTATAGCATGCATATTTTTTATGGCTTTTCTTGATATTGCTTTGGATGAGGGTGCAAATTTAAGATAATTATCTCTTATGACTCCTGATAGTTTGGTATGGTGAACTAAATCAATTTCAGTGACATTTACCTAAAAGATTGTGAAAGATGCTTTGTTAAGGATGTAAGTTTTGGGGGTAAAGAGGAGGAATTTGTTTTTGGGAGGGATGAATAAGATTTATGCTCTTGTAAGCCAGGTTTCAATGGAGATAGCTTGTTGAATGATTTCGTGGAAGTGAGTTAAGGTGTTTGAATAGCACACAATGGTAGAATCATCTGCATATTGAATCAAGGTGCATTCACAAGAAGATGAATGTAAATTATTGAGTAATATATGGAATAGTACAGGGTGAAGAATGGATCTTTGTGGGACTCCTGTGGAAGTAGGAATGTATGCAGAGATGGACCCTTGCCATTTTACAGCTTGTTGCCTGTTGACAAGGTAGCTAGAGAACCATTGAATAGTTAGAGATGACAGATCTAGGGTGAAAAGTTTATTGAGGTGTTTAGTGTAAGAGACCATGTCAGTGGTTTTTGATAGCTCTAGAAATATCGCAGATAAACGTTTATGAGTTGCAAGCTTTATTGACAGTGTTTGTAAATGATAGTAATGCAGTGGAGGTGCTGTGGTTTGACCAAAATCCATATTGTGCATTGGTGATTAGCTTATTTTGTAAAAAATAGTAGAGAAATTGTTGATGCCTGCATCAGTTTTGAGCTTATGCTCTTTTGTTAGTTGTGTAATATCCCTGTGGGTATAAGCTGGCAGATGGTCACTTAGTGTATCAGGGAGAGTATCTGAGGAGATAAAAGAAGATAGATTGATAATCAGAATCCAGTTTAGGACAGATTGTTAAGAGTTGTTTTTGCCATATCTTGTTGGTGTATTAAGTTGAGTGAATCCAAAGGGGTTCATGCTGCGGCTTGCTGAATTTACAGATAATGACTCCCAGTCAATGTTTACATCACCCAGGAGTATACTTTCATTTGTGATTGTATCTGCTATCTAGGATAGTGTGTTTTCAAGTATTGGAATGTTCTGTCCTGAGGGATGTATAGCCCAGCAAGGCATATGCTCTTGCCTCTATTAAATTTTAGGGATAAGATTAGGATTTCTGTTTTTCCAAATTTTGGGATCGTGCCTGTATATGGATTTACAGTGAGCATGTTTTAGGAAGATTATGGGTATTCCACCTGCTTTTTCATCATCAAGCCTAAACATATTATAAACAGGGTGTAGTATTTCAGCATCTTTTATTTCAGGTTTTAGCCATATCTCTGTTGAAGCAAGGATATCTGTTGTGTTGATTCATTCAGGCATAAAAATATAGGAATTTGTAGCATATACTTCTAAGGTTTAGGGTGATGCTTTAAAGGTGTATTCTTTGGTTTGTGGTTTGGTTGGGACTTGGTTAGGGTGGATGTCAACACAATGATACATGGTGGAGAAAGATGGGTTGTTTATTTTGGCATTTTTGTCAAAGATGGGTAGCAGTATTACTTTGACATTGGGACTGTTATTTTTAGTATTTTAGGGTTACAACAATGTAATGGAGTTATGATAGAAAAGCTTGAAGAGATTTAGAGATTTTTGGGCAGCTACTGGGAAGATTGTTGATAGGAGAGAATGATGTAATGGTGGAGGCATGCTTATTTTTTATTACTGCTAGTGGGAATGTTAGGAATGAGAGGATATGGTAATACCAGAGGAAAAGAGCATGGTTATTGTAAAAACCTCGAAGTATGGTGAGGTGAGTTAATGAGGAGAAATAATAGTTTCAATAATAGTGTATAGAATTGGTAGGTTTTGATGGGGAGGGAGCAGAGTGAGATTTGAGAATGGATTTAGAACAGAAGTGGATGGGGATGGTGTAATGAGAACTGTTTGTGATTGGATATTGCAGTTAGGCACAAGACAGGAAGATGAGTAGAGGAGGTGGAGTAAGACAGGTAAAAATGTATATGTAGTGGGGGGAGTGAAAATTGGGGGGGTAGAGTAAGGAAGAGGAGTGGAACCAAGTATAGCGAGAGCTGCACAGTAGAGTAAGTGCCAGGAAAACAATCTGTAAAACTGTAGTGAGACAGGAGATAAGACAAGTCCTGATAAATAATAACGCTGATAAAATAATGACAATAAACACAGTAACTATTATGTTTGTAATATTTTGTAAACAACTAATAATATCTCAGCAGTGACTTAAGTTACACATATATTGTCAGCAACATTTTATTCACCTAGCTGAGAGCTTTCATATGAGGATAAGGAGTTCTGTCTGTGTTACTTGGTTGTTGAGATATTTAGAAAAATGTGAAAATTACATCTATATAAATTAATATAATAAAAACAACAGTTACTATCTCCTTAGTTGCACTAGACAGAGGTCAAGTATTAATGCAGTTGAGTTTGCCATTTTGTAAGCTTTAAGATGAAATATTTTAAAACCTTGTACATAGCATGGTTTTGAAATTATTGATACAAATATGAACAAGCAATATTTGACGCCTAGAGGCAGCAGTAGGAGTTAACTGCAGATGCACTTGGAGGCGTCACTCGGGTGTAATGTTAATTGCAAATGGTAGTATTGCAGTGAGTTTGGCTTTAAATGAGACTATAGTCGCTTGAGAACAACTGCGGTAAAGGGAGGACCAATCAGATACTTCAATGGAATGCAGTTACCCCCCCCCCCCAATGGTTTTCCACCAAAAACAAAGAGGTAACATTTTTATGGCTATAAGGGCAAGGTCTTTAAACTCTAACTACCTGAGGTGAGTCATATCAGATAATTTTATTGTTATGCGCTTTATTTGCTTTTCCAGGGAAATTTTACACTGTTAGAGTAAAATATAATTAAAGTTTGCTAAAGTGTTAATTTAGCTTCACCTTCATCTGTATACGGTGTGTGTGTCTGTGTTGGTGGGGGTGTCCTTCCAGCAGATTCAACTCTACAGTACAAAACACACTGATAGAGAAGTGAGGGAAAACAAGATATTTATTCTGTTTTAAATTGATTCTTGCAAACTGGCTTACATAGGTTTTAACGTAAGGTATTTCTCCTTTTGTGCTTTTAGTAGCGGAATATAATGCATTTTATTATTTTTACTCCTAGTTTCACTGGAAATAGTGTGAAAAGATTAGCATGCTTATCAAGTTACCAAATAAATAAATAATGGAGGGGTGTTAATAGCCTGAAGAAAGATGGTTGCTAAAGTACACTATCTCCACCAGACTAGGAGGGGAAGTATCTCTGGTTATTTCTCAGGACAGCAGCAGTTTAATCTGACATGATGGCACATGGTCTAGGCTGATGGAACACTTTAAAATTGCTTATTGTCTTTGAGAGAATGATGCTCCTCATTGCTCAGGTTGAACGCAGCTCTATAGCAACGTTAGCACCTAGTCACTGAGTTAGAACAAGGTCAAGAGAAGGCCAATACAACTGTTTTTATGTTATAATAACCAACCCTCGTGCAAAAGACTAATAATTGTATAGAGAGAGAAGTCATTTCCTATGCCATAAAGACTGATGATTTGGAAAACAGATCTTGGCGACTGAATGTATGGGTAAGAGGAATACCAGAAATGATACCTGTGATACCTGATAAGGACTCGAGATCAGTGATGGAAACTTGGTAAGTTATGCCTTTGCCTGCTATTTGAAGCCGTGTATAGAAAAGGTGCATAGGGTATTGCATCCCAAATGGGACTACTGCTCCCATAGGAGTAAGTGGGTTCATGGCTTCTTTGACTGCACTTGCTTTTCCCTTCTAGAGAAAAAAATGAACTCAGCAGACTGAGAATCACTCTGGCAAGTTAATGAAGGAAAGCCACCATTTGCTTTGGGAGTTACCAAAGGAAGTGATACAGCGAAGGTTCAGATAGTTCACAGTTGCTAGTTGGGATGGAAACCATAGCAAAAAAATCCATGGAACCGAAATTGTGTTCATTTATCAACAGTGGCCAGGAATGCCACGGAGAAAATCTTGAATGAAAGCCTGGATGACTTCATGGAAGACAGAATTGCCACAACAGGAACCAATACTGGTTCATGCACAGAAGGAGCTATCATTCAAATATTATGACTAGGATCTAAGTGAACCTGACATGGATCTACTGGCAGACATGACCTGTCTAGACATCACCAAGTCTTTTAAATTCATTCTGCATAGGCAGATGATAGAAAACTGGAGGTGGAGCATGAAGAGAGGGCAGGACCAAGACAGAGGAACTAGACTGCTGCATGATTGAGTGATACAACACAGAGGGTAGTGATGAGAGGATCAACATGAGGAATAAGGAAAATAACAAAAGCAGTACATGGATCTTGAATCCTGCACTATACAATATGTTTGTTTTAGATCTATGATGGAACAGAAAACAAGATCAACCTCTTTGTTGGTGAGGAACGGCAGATGAGGCAGTGAAAGAAGTGATAAAGAGACTATGGAAGAATGTAGGAAAATTGATCAGATGGCCAGAAAAGTAGCAGTTCTGCTTCATTGGAAGTACTGTGACTGGGATGCAACAAATCTGCTGTAAGGTAAGAACTGGAGGAACGGAATTATGATTGAAAAAGATTTGAACTTGTTATTTCCTGACTATTCAAATTAATTTTGTAATGTTTTTCAGTGTGTTGAGGATTGTGGTTTGTCAATATTTAAAAGAAAGCACTAGAAATTTGCTGGTGATGACATTGATTATAGGAATAAGATGGTGGATCCCGATCCCCAGATTGGTTGCAAACATAAAGTACATATAGAAATTTGTGTTTCTTCTAATAATAAAAGTAATTTGATTTGATTGAAGATGTATTGGATGGAGCTTTTTTGAGAGGAGTGTGGTCCATGCACATCTAGAAGACTGGAGGAGAAGAAAGCAAGGGAGCAGGAGAGAAACTTCAATCCACCCCCCCCCATCAATGTGAGACAAAACTACCAGAGGTGAAACTATGTAAAGAAACAGTTTTTATCAGCAAACCCATTATCAACCAGTTTGACTACTTTGACACTTTCTAACCACATGACAGGTATTGTTGTTAAGTTTGTTGACTATAAAGTTTATAACTATTATTACAAAAGGAAATTAAATATGAATGCATTTTGGTTTCCAAACGAGGAATTTAATTTTGGAATAAATGGGAAAAGTACTTCCAACCCATCGTTATTACTACCTATTGCTCTTTTCGGAAAGCTGTGAGAGAATGATATTAGGGATTGGTGTAAGAGAAAATATGTTTTATGATCTCAAGAACAAAGAAAACAAAGTTATTAGATCAAATAACTAATGACAGAAATTTGAGAATAATGATACCTGATAAAGGTGGGGGGTTGTTATTATGGATCATCACATGTATTCTTCAAAGATGTTAAATTACTTGACCAATGATGAATTATTTTCAAATGTTTCCTTTAATGAACTCAGTATTGCATATCATAGGATAGATATGTTGCCGGAGGATATGAGTCTTACTTATGACTTACCTTTTAAACTAAGAGATTTTTAATATTTAGGAACACCAGAATTCTGGCAATTTTCAATATACTGAAAATATGTCTGTACTAGATCACCTATTGAAACTAATAGCAGCCCCAGCAAGTTTTAGGATAGAGCCAGTAGCTAAATGTGTTGATTTTAAATTGAAAACACTTTTGCTTGATAAGGAGCATCTTTTAAGGGATTCTTGCCATCTTTTAGACATTTTGGCTAAGACTACTTATATACCTGATGATTTTTTATGACCATTTTTCATTAAAGATTTATTCTTAGTAATACCTCATAAGCAAGGTTTGGAATTTTTTTTGAATCAAAGGCTCTTGGTACTTATTTAGATAAAGCTGAGATAGATATTATTTATCAGTGTATGAAGATGGTGCTGACAAACAATTTTGTTTATTATGAAGGGGGATATTTTAAACAACTTAAGGGTGTAGCTATGGGAGCAGCATCAGCGCTTATGAGAGCAGCATCATCGCTTATCTTTGTTAACTTGGTCTTGTGGTATTGGGAGACCAATATATTTTTTTCCTCCCCATTTTGGTCAAGGATACAAGTTCATTTGAGGTATCTGGATGATATTTTATTATATGGAATGGAGGTGTTGATGAGTTAGCACTTTTTATTGATTTTTGTAGGTTCATAGATTCATAGCTAGGTACTAGGCTATCAGCCCAAGGGCCTACGTAAGCCTAGCCAACAAGGTTCCCTGGTTTACGCCACCCAAGAAAGTTATTTTCCTGTGCCCCTGTCGAGCAGAGCCACAGAAGTGATCCCTGGAGTGTATTTCCTATTTTCCATTAACTCATCAAGATTTTTCTTGAAGTGTGCTAATGAGGAACTTTGCTTGACATAGATGGGTAGTTTGTTCCAGAGTATAGGAAGTGTCTGGGACAGGAATCTATCCCTCCAGCATGTCCTGTTTATTGTGGTGACAAGGTTTAGGTCCCTAGAGTATGTAGTTCTGAGGGATTGGGATTTCTTTAGGTGTAGCATGTCCAACAGCTCTGGGTTTGACATAGCTTTATATGTAAGGCAGAGATCTCCTCGGAGTAGGCGATATTCTACAGAGTAAAGCTGAAGTTCTTTGAGACGGTCAGTATAGGGCATCTGTCTGAGGCCAGTAATCCTCCTTGTGAGGTACTTCTGTGGCCTTTCCAACTGCTGCAGATGTCTTGTGAGGTACATTCCAAATGGTGCGTTGTACTCTATAATGGGTCTAATGAGTGCCGAGTAGAGGGGAACAATGACCTCTTTTTTCCTGGATGAGAACCCTTTTGTGATGAGGTGTGCCACATAGAAGGATTTCCTGACTACTGTGGCAATGTGATTATCAAATGAGTGACTACTGTCCACCTTGGTCCCAAGGTCTCTTATCACACATCTGGCATTAAGTAGACTGCCATTTTTGTGGTAGTTCATGAGCACAGAGTTTTTACCAAAGGGGATGCACTTTTTGGCACTGAGCTTGAGGCCATGCCTCTGACACCAGGCATCTGTCTCAGTGAGGCCCTTCTGTAGGATGTCCACATCATTTGGGGACTCAACTATGGCTCCTAGTTTGCAGTCATCTGTGAACTTCATTAGCCAGAGGCCTTCTGTGTTAGCCTGTACTTCAGAGAAGTAAATACCAAACATGAGAGGTTCCAAGACTGAACCCTGTGGTACTCCACTTGTCACTGGTTTGAAGTCAGATTTGGAGTCTGCAACTTTTACAGTGTGGGTTCTGTCAGTGAGCCAGTTGGCAACCCATCTTGTGATGTAGGGATTTATACCTAGTTTAGTGATTTCTATAATTCTAGAATGGGGGATGGTGTCGAAAGCCTTGGCAAGGTCAAGATAGGCTGTGCAAAACACCTTACCCTTGTCTACGGCTTTGGTGACTGCCTCAAAGAAGTTGATCAGGTTCAGAAGGCATTATCTGCCTTTCACAAACCCGAACTGGGTGGGGTCCAGAGTTTGGAGGCTACCAATGTCTTTGTTTATGAGTTCCATGATGATACATTCCATGGGCTTGCAGACCAGGCTCGTCAGGCTAATAGGGCGATAGTTCCCAGGATCAGTGGTGGCTCCCCCTTTGTGCAGTGGGATAACTGTTGCTGTGCGCCATTCAGTGGGCACAAAGCCTGACATGAGACTATGATTGAACATGGTGCTTAGGTGGGGAGTCAGTTCATTCTGATGTTTGTGTAAAACACAACCTGGGATGTTGTCTGGCCCCATGGATGCTGTGTTTTTAGTTTTAGGGAGTGCAGCTTTTACCTGCATAGTTGTGATTACAGGGACACTGCATTCTTCCTGTATAGATATGGGCCCTTCAGGGGGGTGAGAGCGGGGTAAAGTTAGCTCTGAACCTATCTGCCAGAATGTCGGCAATATCATTTGGTTCTGTAATTTTCATGCCGTTGTGTTGTAACTCAGAGTAGATCTGGGTGTTGCCATTGAGATTATTGACATAGCTATAGAATGCTTTGTGGTTGCCCTTAGAATCAGTGGTGATTTTGTTTTCATAGCTAGATTTGGAGGATCTTACAAGGGATATCAGCTTCTTACTGAGGCTGACCAGGGAGCTCCTCCACTCATGGGATTTTACTCCCTTTTGGAACAGTTTCTTCCTTCTGTTGTAGAGTTTGTTTATGGCAGGGGACCACCAGATTGGCTTCCTTTTTTTGGAGGATAGCATCTTGGTTCTCTTTAGGATAGCACGATCCATGCACTCATGTAAGTGCTCATAGAGTGCAATTGTGTAGGATTCAGCAGTGGTAACTGTATTGTCCATCTGCATGGGTGTCATGAAGTTCAACACTTCTGTCTTAAGAAGCATGAAGTTGGCTTTGGAGAAATTTTTTATCATTGTTTCCTTAATGGTGGGTGGGTGCAGGCTGCGGATATCTAGGGTGATTAGCTTATGGTCGGATCTGACCAACGAGGAGTTGATTTCAGGTGTGGAACACCAGTCACATACATTGGTAATGACTGGGTCTAGGATATTGTTGCCCCTGGTGGGGGTGTGGATAAGTTGATCCAGGGCACTGGAATTTATGAATTCCAGAAAGCGTTGAGTGAAGGACTTGGTATATGAGTAGTTTTCCCAGTTATTGGTGGAGTAGTTGAAATCACCCATCATTAGGGTGTTTGGTTGAACCCTAATATTTTCCATAATATCAAGAAAACAGGAGTGGGAATCATGGGGCATGGTGGGTGATCTGTAGCAAGCTACAATTTGGATTGCAGTTTTGCCCAGAGTTAGTTGCACTTGGATAACCTCAGGTGCATTATGCTGCACAACTAGCCGGGAGGTGTATATATCCCTAATGAATATGGACACACCTCCGCCTTTGGTGTTCTGGTCCCGGTTAGATGGGCAAAAAGTGTGGTATGAGTTATAGCCTGGTAATGCAGGGGTGCTGTCTAGAGCCTTGACCCAGTTCTCAGTCACTGCACAAATATAGATGTTCTCCATTTTAAGGAATGCCTCGAGTGAGTGCATTTTGAGATTTAGACTTCTAGCATTGAATAACATTACTTTTAGTTTTTGCTTGCCCGTTCCTGTTACGGTGGTGAATTTGTCATTTGAACCTTGCCTAAAAAAGGCACTATAGGGACGGCAAGTGCCTTAGTCAGTACCCGGAATCCCAGGGGCGATAGGTGCAGGCCATCTCTGGCAAAGCATCGTGGTCTGTCGACCATGTCGTCCCAGGCAGACAGATACTGGATCCACTTAGAATGACATGAACCATTCCACTGATGTTCTACAGTTTACACATCAAAGGGAGGATAAGGTCTATCAAATTTTTTGGACATTACCATTACTAAGAATGCTAAGGAGAATAAATATGAGCTGACCATTTATGGGAAAGAAATATTTTCAAATAGTTACCTACACTATGACAGCTAGCATCCAATTTCGCAGAAAAGAAATATAGTAAGGGGCCAATTGATTAGTTTGACTAGGCTCATTTCTGATGATTTTATTTTACAACAGGAAATTGTCAAATTGTGTAATTTGCTTTTATGTCATTATAACCCTTTAGTTATGTTGGAAGAGTTAATTAATTGGGTAAAAAGTCAGAGAACCTCAAGATATATACCACTACTATACCAGGTTGTATATGGACCATTACCAATAGTAAAAAAACTTTAGAGCATTGGTACCTGAATATAAAAGGGACGTATCTTTGCTGAAAAAGATGATTAGTAACCATTGGTGTACAGTGCTTGGTGCATTTGATTTATTGCATATGGCACCTAAAGCTGTATGCAAAAACAGCAGAAATTTAAAACCTGTTTTATAGGTACATCATAATAGTATTGTTACCTCAACATGGAATTTAGGTATGAAGGATTGTGGAGCTTGTAAGCAATGTTGGTATACTTTTCATGGTACATATGTTTCTATTCCTGGGTTCTCTACATTAATTTCCCTTAGGGGTAGTTATGATTGCAATGCTAGGGGTATAATATGCATAGCATTTTGCTCCACTTGCCTTGCATTCTATGTTCGGAAGACTGATGGTCCTTTAAAGACTAGAATATATCATCACATTTATGCTATTCTTAAAAAGAATAGTTCTAATGCTTTATATAAACATTCAACTCAATGCAACAAGTTTAAAAAGTTTTTTTTGCTCTTTTGGAAAATGTTGTCCACCCCATTAGACGTGATGATTGGAGGCTATAATTGGAGCAGAGGTAGTTCTATTGGCAGCTTTTAGTGAATGCTACAGTTGCACCTGGCATTAATGACATGATTTCTATTAATTGCATTTTAAAAGAAAATGCTAATTTATTATGAATGTAATATAAATTAAATAATACTTTAAAATAACTATACGTTATTTAATACTTGATTATATTCTACTTTAATATGAAGGAGTTGATTTAGATATAATATGTACCTAAGATGGATATACATTTATATATATATTTTAAATTGATTATAGTGCTACATAATGTATTTAAAAATATTTATGCATGTGTCTTTTAATAATTACTGGTATCTTGGCACCCGGATTCTTCTATTTAACAATCAAGAAATGACATCTTTGTAACTGATGAAGATCCATTGCTTATAGGGACAAAAGAGCTTGGGTTTATTAAAAGTTGTGGACTGTCACGGAGTGGCATTTTCTTATTTTTAAGTGTTTTTACTTAGTATGCTTTTTATGGTTTGGTTACTTTTACTCAGATTTGGAAAATGAGATTTTTCCTCCATCTGTTTCTTGTTGGCTTATGTATACCCATCCCCCCAGTCCCTGTCCAAGTACAGTGCCCTTCAGTTTATTTTTCTCCATCCATTTATTATTATGTTTCCAACAATGTTTCAAGCAATTATTCTAATAATGTTATGAATAGTATAGGGTTAAACAATTCAGCTTGAGGGGTGGATGCATCTCCATTTTTTCAAAGAGGGAATGAAGACAACAAAGTCAACAGAACAGGAATTTAAACTGAAGGAAGAAGAGGGGCTGAGGAAGAGGTTGTAACAGATAAATTTGGGACTTCCAATTTTTAATTTAAGTGAGTATGTTTTTTTATGAAGATGAGCTTAGTGTGTTGTCTAAAGGGTTGTGTTTTATACCTACTAAATGTGTTTCCCATGCTGAATTAATTAATGATTTTAAACATTTTGTGTGAACATTGAATCTGCAGTTTATTTTATATAATGTTTGCACAACAACATGAAAATGTTATTAGAAGACCTAGTAGATTCAACCCCCCCCCCTCGTTAATACTTTAAATGTTTTTACAAAAGTTTGTGAGAATAAGTTTGATGCTATGGTTACAAGGAAAAGTAAGTATAAATGTTTTAATTTAAATAATAATGAAAGAGTGGTTTTGAATAATTTAATATAAAACAAAAATTTAAGATTTATGAGGGGTGATAAAGGCTATGGGATGCTCATTATGCACTGTTCAATTTATTTAATCAAGGCTTTACTGACATCAGTACCTTTGACTATCTCAATACTGAGCAGCCAGAAACTGGCAAGTTATTTGGCATCCCAAAAAGTCATAAAAATGATAAAATTCCCCCATTCAGACCAACTGTTTCCTCACCTAAACATAAGACAGTTTCTATCTCTAGTTTTTAGGCAGTATTTTAAATCCATTTGTTCAAAAAAGCTTGTTTTATTTGAAAGATTCTTGGTCATTTTTAGAACATCTTAGGACGTATACTTTTATGGGCAAAGAAGTACTAATGTGCGCTGGGGATATCACTTCATTATATACAAGTATTAAACATGATGAAGGGTTAGTGTTCATCAGACTTTATTTAGAAAATATAGGAATTGTGGATAGAAGGACTGTTAACCTTGTAGTGATATTACTTGAATTAGTGCTCAAGAATATTTTTTTTGGAATTAACAAAAGGATTTTTCATCAGTAAGAGAGATAGCAATGGGTGGTAAAGTGGCACTGGCATTTATAAATTTAGTGCTTTCTTTGTGGGAGGAAACAATATTGGTCAACATACCCCTGTTTAAAAATGTTTTATTCTCTAAATGTTATATAGATGATTTTTATTTGGAGTAATGAATTTAGTTTATTTAAACAATTCACTAATGAAATAAATCATAGTATATTGTGGCTTAATTTTATGATTGGTGATCAGAGTGTAATAGTGAACTTTTTAGATGTTAAAATTCAGATGAATATTAATGAAAAAACTTTGAGAGTTCTATTTGTAAGAAAATCACTTTTAGAAATAATTATTTACATTTTTTCAATCACCACCCAAAATTTATGAAATTAAACATTTTTCAAGGTCAATTGATCAGACCTAGTCATATGATTCATAATAATGAGGTGCTTATGGAAGAAATTAATTTTGTTAAGAATTTATTTTTAGAAAGAAGTTATCCATCTGATCAGTTAAATAAAATTATTAATGAAATTATCAACAAAGGGGATCTTATATTTCCATCGATCCTTAACTAAGGGTTAAAAATAAAAGGTGGTAATGTCAAGACTATGGTAATTGAGATAAAAGTTTAGCTTTTCCAGTAACAATGACCACAGATGGGCAAGAGGTTAAAAACATTATTAAAATGAATTGGAAAATCATTTTGGGAGACACAGGACTTAAAAAGTTTAAAGGGGATATCTCACAATTTATTTATAAATGGTTCTCTAATCTCAAGAATTTGTTGGAAAGGGATCTTAGAATAGAGACTTTTTCATTTGGTTTGACACATGGGACTTTTCCGTGTTATAGTTGCAGGCAATGCAGGTTTATTAGTGGACTAAATAATTTTAAATTTCTCCTCATCCATTTAAGTATTGGAAGTAAAGGGAGATTTTCATGTCATAGTTGCAATATTATATTGCAACCTGCAATTCATGTTCATATTATTATGTTGGAAAGAGTACCCGTGAACTTCGATTTCACATTAGGGAACACATAAAAGCTATAAAAGACAGGGACAACAATGCTTTATTTAAACAGTATTTCATGTGAAAGATTTAGGAAGTTCCATTTTTCAGTACTTGAGAGAGTAGACAACATTTTTTTAATAGATGTAATGATGCTTTAGAAGCTAGGGACCTTAAATGGTAGATTCTTCTTAGAAGTGATAAGCTCCCTGGATTAAATGAGAGAATTAACATTAAATGTCTTTTGAGACTTAGATTTATAAAAAGCATGATTTATATTAAAGGTATATTTATTATTTAAAATGTGTATATAATTTGTAATTTTATTTATTATAACATTTGCTACGTTACCCTTTTTTAAGAGACAGCACTTTAAATAAGTTTTTTTTGAGTACAGGGGGGTGGATTTGTTATCTGATTAGATTTGAAAGGCTATTGGATGATTAAATAGTTTTTGGCACCATTTGGCTTTTAAATAGAATTCACTTGAATAAATGGTTTGTATTCTGAAGAAGTTCTTACAATAAAGTTTTAGGATGAAAGCGCTCAATGCAAATTCACTTTGTGTGACTGCTTTTGTGGTTTGGTTCTTTTGTGAGTGAGTTACACTGCCTTCAAGGATTATGATTCTTTGGTTTCTAGTTTACATTCCTGGGTATTTGGTTTCTTTGGATTTGCAATTCCAATAGACTCACCATCTACATCTGCTCCACAGGTATTTAAACCATACTGTTAGTACCTCACATTCCTTACAGTTAACTAACCTCAATCAGCTATCTCCTCTCTCCTTCACAATGTCTTGTCTACCTGCCATCATACATCCCTTTTGTTCCCTATTTTCTCCTTGCCTGCTCTTGCCCACATCATTACCCCCTTTTCATGTCATATGGTCTTACACACGCACACATAATGCAAGTGAGCTCTGTTCTCTCTAGTTTCCTGTTCTTGTTGTTAATACTGATTATTCCTTCTACTCCTGAAATCCAGCAGCCTGATTTATAGGGAATAATAAGCTCCCTTACTCTTTGTCTTCTTATTACTGACCAACAATGTCTAAATATTACTTGCTACTCCTGTTGATTCTTCAGTATCACTTGCAGTCACTTTGAGTGACTGGAAGGTTTGTTTTCTGTCGGTCTGTCTCTGTCTTTGTATGTTTCATCTCCCTCTCTGTCTGTTGGATGAGTCCTAGGCCCCCTCCTCCTCACTTGTCTTTATGACTTGAATGTTTTCTTTGCCTAAAAATAAGGGTGCCTTTATAGCTGCCCTATTTGAAGCTCTTCACTGTCAGGTTTCTGTTTGGAATTGAAGCTGGGATATATCCTTTCTTTGGAGACCTCATATTGTTGTCTGAGCCTTCTTAGTGCTAAAAAGCACTGCTTTTAGTGTGATTCCTGGTCCTCATTTCTTTGGCAGTAATAAGCAAGTCAGTGTTATCTTGAAACTCACATCTGCCTCTGTCAGGTGAGCTCTTCCCCTGTCTCAGCACATTAATGTAAGTGTGCCATGGGCACTCCTGATACAGCTATGTTTTCCTTTCCACATTATCCTCAAAAAGCATCATTCCTTTCTTAAGTGCACCATTGGAGTATGGTTATTCACTTTGATAGCTCACCATGAAGCACTTAGTACACTTATAGTGACATTTAGATACATGTTCAAGGTCACACTCATTAAAATGCTCATTAGGCTTCATATAATACAATGTTTAGTAGTAGCACAAGGTGCAGTCAAAGGAATAAGAAAAGCTCGTTAAAAAACAGCTATGCAGATAAACATGAAATTGTCAAAAAAGTAAAATATGTAAGTTCAAAATAGTGACTGAGATTCTCAGAGTAGTATGAGTACAGGCTGTGGGTGATCCAAAGACACTAGTTGTGCAAAGGTGCAACATTTGAAACAAAATGATATTTAGTACATGCAAATGCATATGCAATGAGGAGTCTACTTCAAATGCTCGAAGTTGCAGAACATCGAACCACACATCATCGAGGATGAGATGACTGATGCTCTACAACATTGAACATGAAAGTAGACTAAATAAAAAAGATAAAAACTCTGCTTGTAAGTTTTTGGACAGGACAAGCCCTGCTGCACCCCTCATACCCCCTGTTACTTAAATATAGCAACTCCAAGATCACAGTACAGTGCAGAGTACAGTACGTTTCCTGTTCTGTGCCATTCTCTTCAATGTAGTGTGATCTCAGAGTTGGTACATTTTAATAGCAGGGAGTGTGGGGAGTGTGGGGGCTGTGGGGTATACATGGGGGCTTGACCTCCTGCAAGAACATGAAATAAGAAGTTTTCATGGTTTAGTTTTTTTTTTTTTTTAGTTTGATATTACAGAACTTTGATCCTCTGGTCCTCGATTATCAGAGGTTCTATGTTCTGCAGTTATGACACACTGAAGGGGACTCACAATGATATGTTAATAAAAAAAATCCCATGCAGTGAGGAACATTGAATATGCCAAAGCAAAAGTAAAAAATGGTTGATGTTAGAAAAATATGTATTAGTAACATGCATGCTTAGTGCATTCAAGGGTTAAAAGAGTTAATACATTTATTCTGTTCACACTGCATGAATCTGCACAAGCTACTAGAGACATTCCAATCCTGTTATGTCATAAAAATATGTGCAGCTATGATCTGCTTATGCTTTGGAAATTAACAGGAAAGCATTTCTGCTAATGTCATGAGACTTAAACAAAGAGTTATTGATTTTCTGCTTATGCCGAGAGAAAGTACACAGCTGCTGAAGCTATTGATAATGAAAACAAAGGCTGCTTGAAAGTATAAACCGTAGTCAGCATTACTTGTACCTAAGCTAGAAATGTACCTTGAAATGTAACACATATATATTAGAACTGCACAATTGAAGAATAGAAAGTTTGTAGTGGGCTAAAAATAAGCCCCAAGGCCAGGTTGTTTTTTCTCAAATGTTTTTTATAATCCAGTCATGTCAGCAGAAAATCCAAGTAACATTTTCTATGTAACACATAGTGAGTTTTAAATCTGAACATGTCAGCAGGAAATCTAAGTAACATTTTCTGTAGAGTAATACAGAAAGCTGTGTCTAACTACGTAAACCATAGAATAGTAACATTTCATAGAACTGTATAAAAGTAGCATACTGCTTACTAGTAATTTAGACAAATCCTGTATCTGCATGTTTTGTCTCCTTGCTGCAAGTAATAAAGGGTGCTATACTTGAACCTTATGTGAATTGGTCTTTGAAGTTTTTTCCTTTGACAGATTGATCCTTCGGACCGGAACCCTCACTTCACCTCGGATCAGATGGGCCAGGTGGTTGAAACAATACGGGGAAGAAAACAAATCGGTTCTTCTTATTTGAAAAGCCCTCCAACTGAATTGTCGTACAAAAGAGGCCAGCCACTTTCTGATCTGTGACTGAAGGACTGGTCTCCACGAATCAGGTGATCAATCACGTAGGCTCAGGTAAGATGAATCTACTTTTTTCTGTTTTCTGTTTTAGGTCAGGGACTAGATTTGTATTGTTTTTGTCAGGACTGTATTTTACAAGTCAGGGACAGAAAAGATTACTGTCTTGTCATAGATCAGGAGAAACAGAATAGGTAGGCAGTCATTCTGAAGAGACTATAACAAAATCCGTGGTACCACATTAAAATAAGAGAAGTTACGTAACGATCAAAAGGGTAGAACAAAATGGGTAATAATTGCACAAAAAGATCCCAAAATCCGCTGTTAACCGAAGACGCAAAATACATGCAGTCGCAGCGCGCTGACAATATTAAATACTATTCAAAATGGGTTAATAAATATGAATTTGACGGGAAATTAGAAAAATCCTCGCTAATCAAACTTGTCAAACAGCTCAAAACTGATTCCAAAGGTCGGGTAAAAAAGCAACGCAAATTAGGAATTCCTCAGGCTCACAAGTGGATTGAGGAAGTAAACCGTAGGGAACAAAAGAACAACAATTCAAAAACAATGTTTTTAGATAAGGAGGACAATAACTTAGTAATAGCATCGGCCCCTCCACCTCCCTTATGAGAATATGAAGCAGGTGAACAGGTTAGTCCACCCCCACGATATCCTGTTGTCACTGAAAATAGAGACATTGTAAAAGTAAAACCATTTATTAGAGATCCCATCGGGACCAGGTCTCGAACACTGGCAGGTAACTCAAATGAAGGCATTGAGTTATATCAAATGGTTAAGAATTCACGATCTATGAGTGAAGAAGAAATATGACCACTTATAGAAGTACCTAATCCTCAGGCAGGACAAGACGGTCAGGACCCAACTATTTTAGTGTATAGACCCTGGACTCCGGAAGATATCCGGAAAGCCACTGAGGGAATTCCCCATCCAAAAGTTAATTTTAGAAAGTTCTCAGAAGATTTACAAGGAATGAGGCTGAGTTATAACTTAAACAGAGAAGAGGTAGAAAAAGCAGTTAGACAAATTGTGGGACCAGATTGGCACATGATTAGTGGCAACTGGAATCCCTGTGACGCTGCACACAGGCCCCTCCCACATAGCAGTGCAGAACTAGACAACAGAGTAAACGGTCTTACAGACCGCATCTCTGAAAAATGGAAGCCTAGGGCAGACTGCACTTGCATTAATCAATACATCCAACAAGAAGGTGAAACTATTGACCAGTATTATGCCAGATTATTAGAATGTTTTAATAACCACTGTGGAATGCAGGTTCCTGAAGATTAAACACAAGATTCCCCATATGAACAGCAGTTAAAAAATGCATTCTTAAAAGGCAGTATTGCACCCATAAGCAGTTTTATTACAAAACACATGGTAGACCATTGTACAAGCAGGTTACAATCATTACTTGAATATGCTAGGCATGCCAAAAGGCATTTTAATAGCAAAAAGAAAAAGAAAGCTCAAGTATTTTCTGTAGAAGATGGAGCAGAAGTTTATGTAGTACAGTCCGGGAAAAAGGGCAAGAAAAATGCACAGGGAAACAAACAGTTTGATCAGCGATCAGAGGACTTTGAAGGGCGAAAGAAAAGGGGTGAATGTTTCAAATGCGGTAAAAAGGGACACTTGGCAAGGGATTGCAGGAAAAACAAGAAGGCAACTACGGAAGACAAGGAGGGTGAGGACTGACTATATGGTAGTCAGGAATCACTAGCAGGGGATAGCGGAGAAAGGACAAATGAGAATGTAATAGAGGGGGTAGAGGATGTGACAGAAGAAATAGAGGAAGTGCAAGAAGTTAGTGACAGTGAAGAAAATTAAATATTAGACCTAGCTTTATTGAGCCTTTAGCTCTATTTAGCAGACACAAAACCAGAAGTTACACTCTTGGTAGAAGGGAGGGGAAGTCAAATTCTTGTGTGACTCAGGGGCATCACGAACCCTGATACATCCCTCCAAACTGCCAGAAAACACAGAGTCACCTGATTACATACTGGTAAAAGCAGCTAATGGACAACTGTATCGGGAGCCCCTCTCCCGTAATATTGCAATAACTGATCCAGTTTCAGGATTGACTCAGAAAAGCAAAATTGTTGTTTCTGCAAAATGCCCAGTTAACCTTTTGGGCAGAGACCTTATGCAACTATTTGGTATAGCAGTAGTCCCAACCATGCAGGGTATGGAAGCACAGTGACAAATTGATACCTTTGCAGTGCAATCGGAGGGTGAAATGTTTTATTGGTACAGCCAGGACTTGGTTACGACTGGTCCAGGGACTGTGACTGAAGAATTAATGAATGTAGCCATCAGCAAGTTCCTCCTCCCATGACATTGATAAGCAACACCTGTTGCACTGTACCCTGTATTATTGTAACACACCAGGACCTGATAAGGAATATGAGCAAGAATTCTTTAAAAATCATGCAAACAGATTGATATTACGTAATCTGTACTGGGACACAGAAGGGAACAGTGCAGCCAGCTGTTCATTGCCCCAGGAATTCTTTGCACTCTATAAATCTAATCGACTACCACATGTTAGCTTAACCAAGGACAAAAACATAGAATGGGCAGACCTACGAGAAAAAGTCACGAGATGGGAGAAACAGACAGAATTAGAACTGTCAGAACAGGGAATACAAATACAGAAGTTGAATTGGATAACTCAGGCCAACCCAGCCGTGCACTTGCAGTCTAGCAAGGACAGCTGATTAGCACTCCTATTAAAGGAGGAAGAGAATGCCTTACAGAATGTACCAGAAACTCTTTGGTCAACAGGAAAGTCAGATGTAGGACTTATTCGTACAGCGGGACCAGTTACTATCATGCCAAAGTCAGCATTCAGACCACAGAAAAGACAGTATTCCTTAAGAAAAGATGCAGAGGCAGGAATCAAACCTATCATAGCAGCTTTACTTAAGGAAGAGGTGCTGGTGAAATCTCCTGAGTCACCATGTAACACACCCTTATTTCCGGTTAAAAAAGCAAATGGAGAATGACGTATGGTCCAAAATTTACAAGCTGTAAATGACGCAGTAATAACAAGGGCACCTGCAGTGCCAGACCCACACACCCTGTTGAATGATTTAAAACCTCAACAGAAGTATTTTTCTGTGGTAGATATCAGCAATGCGTTCTTTTCGATACTGATACACCCTGACAGCCAGTATTGGTTTGCATTCACATTTCAGGGGAAAAGGTATACATATACGCGACTACCACAGGGATATTGTGAAAGTCTAACAATATTCTCACAAGAAATGGCAAGCAACTTGGTGGGATTTACACCACCAAGAGGCAGTCAGATTTTACTTAATGTTGATGACATCTTGCTGGCGGTCCCCACCCAGCAAGATTGTAGAGAAGATACCATAGTACTATTACGATTTTTAGCCGCTGAAGGACATAAGGTAAACAAAAATAAACTGCAGCTTTGGAAAAAACAAGTCAAATACCTAGGATATGTAATATCCAAGGAAGGTAGAACATTACATGAGGACAGAAAAGTAGCAATTTTGCAAGCACCAAAACCCACTACAAAGAAGGAAATGATGTCCTTCCTGGGTACAACTAATTTTTGCAGGAGCTGGATTCCAAACTATGCCTTGGAATCTGCACCTCTGACTGACCTGATATATAAAAAGTCTATGGCAGCACAGGATTTGCTACAATGGACACCAGAGGCAGAATCTGCTTTCTGCAAACTGAAACAGTTAATAGCGTCCTCATTAGTTCTAGGATTACCAAACTACCATAAACATTTTTTCCAAACTGTAGATTGTAAGCAAGGTTATATGACATCAGTGTTAACACAACAGCATGGGGACAAGCAACACCCCATTGCTTACTATTCATCACAACTAGACCCAGTGGCACGGTCCTTACCTCACTGTGTACAAGCAGTAGTTGCAGCTGCAATAGCAGTACAGGCTTTGGCCTCAGTAGTTTTATTCCACCCTCTCACTTTGAGAGTGCCTCATGCAGTTGCGATTATTTTACTGCAAGAGAAGGTAGCATATCTTTCCCCTGCTAGGCATCTTTCCTGTATGACTATATTGTTGAGCCAACCTCACATGACAATTGAACAATGCACAACTTTGAACCCTTCTACCTTGTTCCCAACCCCTGCAGATGGCACACCACACCGCTGCCTGCAGGTAATTGAGCAAAAGACACTACCTAGAAAAGATCTCACGAATGTCCCCTTGGGTGATGCCGAGGTGACATACTACGTGGATGGTTCGTGCAAAAGGGGTCCTGCAGGACAGAACCTAGTAGGATATGCAGTTGTTTCTGACACTGAGATTTTAGAAGCAAAACCTTTACCACACAACATATCTGCACAGGCAGCAGAATTGATTGCCTTGACATGGGCATGTACCTTAGCAAAGGGTAAAAGTGTAAACATTTTTACTGACAGCCAGTACGCTTTTTCTACTGTACATGTTTTTGCGCAACAGTGGAAAAACTGAGGAATAATAACATCTACTGGCAAACCTATCAATCATGCACAGTTTATTTTAGATCTTTTAGAATCTATTCAGTTACCTCAGAAAGTAGCTATTTGTAAATGCACAGCTCACACCAAGCAACAAGACAGGATTTCAAAAGGTAATGCGAGAGCTGATATAGCTGCAAAACAAGCAGCTTCTGAAGTATTTCTTTTAAAAAAGGAACTACAACCCTCTGAGATTTTAGACTTAGAAATGTTAAAGACAATGCAGACACTCACTACGCAAGCTGAAAAACAAAGATGGGTAAAACGAGGAGCAATTCTCGAAAAGGGGCTGTACATCTCTAAAGAAGGGAAACCGATACTACCATCTAATTTGTTTAGATATGCAGCTTTGTTGAGCCATGGGCAGTGCCATGTCTCAACAGGGGGGATGGTGCAGCTGGTGAACCAGGTGTTCACAACGTACGGATTTACAAACTACTCTAAAAAATGTTGTCTGATGTCCCAAATTTGTAACAAACATCATGCACAAGGGGCGTTAAAGCCCAAGCAAGGGAGTTTCCCTACACCACTATATCCGTTTCACACTATCTGTATGGATTTCGTAGAATTGAACAAATGTGAAAATAAAAAGTATTGTCTTGTCATTGCAGATATGTTTTCCAGATGGGTGGATGCCTTTCCAACCAAAAATCCAGATGCAGTCACGGTGGCAAAAGTTCTTGTCAAATAAATCATCCCTAGATTCGGCATTCCGGAAAGGATCTACAGTGACAACAGTACACACTTTGTAAACCAAACCATACAGCAGTTAAGTAACCATTTTGGTATTTCTTTAAAAAAATCATTGTGCATACCATTGGCAATCTGCAGGGCTAGTTGAGAGGCATAATGGAATATTAAAGAATAAATTCAGAAAATGAGTAGCTGAGACAGGAAAGAACTGGGTGTATTGTTTGCCCCTGGCACTGTTGAGCATGAGAACTGTTCTGACTGCAAAAGGATTAACTCCTTTTGAAAAACTGTTTGGAAAGGCTTATTATACACCCCAGTGGAAGCTTCTCATGCCCACAGACCAGGAAGCTGACTATACACTAGCTGAATATATGAGAAATTTGTTGAATTCTAAACATCTGTTGCAGTCAAATTCTGTTTCAGATAAAGAACAA
Organism: Protopterus annectens; assembly: GCF_019279795.1. NCBI lineage: Eukaryota > Metazoa > Chordata > Ceratodontiformes > Protopteridae > Protopterus > Protopterus annectens. Next base: position 208,077,170 of record NC_056734.1, read on the forward strand.
ACGAAACATCGGAAGTGGCAGTGATCCCAGGGGACTGGGTTTGGGTGAAAAATATTAAGAAGAAAAACTGGACATCACCAAGGTGGGTAGGTCCATACCAGGTGCTTCTTTCGACACCCACTGCAGTCAAAATTGCAGAGCAAGCCTCGTGGATCCACCTGATGCACTGCAAACTAGTTAAGAACTTTGAACTGGACAAAAATCTTACCTCTCCATCGGGGCCCTCAGCACAAAGTCTGGCTACAAAGGGGGGTCAGATCAATAGGACTGATCTGTCTCAACCCCAGTGAATAAACCATCGGTGCTGAAGGTCCTATTAGGGCAGAGAGTAAGATCACATGTCAAAAGCAAAAATGACAGAATCCAGAAAAATCCAAATAAAACTACTCGGAAGAGTCAGAGAAAACAGGAATGCAGAACAACCGTTTCCTCAGAAGTATTGCATAATCATCCTGTTAACTGTACTAGTGACAATAATATTTTTGTTGTGACCATTCCTTTTCCCAGCCACACAAACTGAACTGAATAAACGTGGAGAGTTGCACGTAGAGTGGCACCCAAACTTCAACACTTACCAGGCAATCAAATATGTGTATGCTGAGACTTTCAATGTTTCGAATTGCTGGATTTGCACAGTTTTGCCAACAGCATACGGGGGGTTATTGTTAACTTCAGTCCCCCTAGGAGCCAACAAGACCTGGGAAAATTTAGTCTATGATACATCAGATGTTACATCACAAGATAAAGTAGCATTGCACTTGTCTGTTCGACAGAAGGGGACTGTGTGTTTTTACAAAAATGATACAGTTCAGGTGGGTTGGAGCAATTGAAATGTGACTGTTCCCTATAGATGCTACAATAAAACTGATAACACAGGTTCCTATTGCAACACAAACTATGATTCATTTTTTTTTAACTGATGCATAGGACAACTGATGAAGTAAGACATAATGCTGACCTCTATAAACAACTGATTATAGTTGACAAAAAACTGTTTCATCAAGAACCAGGACATAGTAAAGTTACTACCAAAGTAGAAGACTGTTATTTTGTATGTGGTAGGAAAGCATACAAGTGGTTACCTGAGAACTGGTCCGGCAGTTGTTATTTGGGGTACCTGGTTCCAGCCATACGACACACAGCAGTTTTGCCTCAGGGGAAAATTTGAAATGTTCGATGAGAAATCAAGAAGCCTGTCAATCCAGTAGGGCAAATCAATGCAGGCTGGAAAAAACATCATGCTGTGGGCCTAGGGAAAAATGGACTGTCGCATATGGACTTGGTTGATACCATCATCTTGTGGGCAGGCGTATTGCCAGCATATGGAGCAATGAAATCAATCTGGGAACTGAGAAAACTGTCTAAACTTCTCGAAATAATGAGCAATGCAACCTTTTCTGCTCTAGAATTGGTGACTGATGAACTGACTGCCATGAAAACTGTAGTGCTTCAAAACCGCATGGCTCTTGACTTCACCCTAGCGGCGAGAGGAGGTACTTGAGCTTTAATCCAGGAGGAGTGCTGTTCGTATATTCCTGACCACAAGCATGAGATAGACAATCACCTTGAGGTAATTCAGCAAGTGTCGGCTATGACCAAACCAGGACCAAATCCATTAATGAACTTTTTCCAGAGATTGTTTGGGGGGTGGGGCAGTATCCTGATGAACATCCTGATTGCCATCTGTGTAGGAATGATCCTACTGGTGGTATGTGTTTGCTGCTGCATCCCCTACATGAAAAGACTGATTAAAGACTTTATAGACATGTCAGTTTCAGAAACCTTATACCAAGGAGCTGAACTTGAAGAATTGTTGAAAAATTAAAAATGCTTTCATAAGTTTAAACTGAATGACTCTCTTAACTGCAAATCCTGAGTAGGAAGAGGTTAGGGGAAGAAAAACTGTTTATGCTTATTTTGAAAGTAGAATAAAAGTATTAAAGGGGGGAAATGTTAGAAAAATATGTATTAGTAACATGCATGCTTAGTGCATTTGAGGGTTAAAAGAGTTAATACATTTATTCTGTTCACACTGCATGAATCTGCACAAGCTACTAGAGACATTCCAGTCCTGTTATGTCATACAAATATGTGCAGCTATGATCTGCTTATGCTTTGGAAATTAACAGGAAAGCATTTGATTTCTGCTAATGTCATGAAAATAATAATAGGTGTTTCATTTCTGCTAATGTCAATGAGACTTAAACAAAGAGTTATTGATTTTCTGCTTATGCCGTGAGAAAGTACACAGCTGCTGAAGCTATTGATAATGAAAACAAAGGCTGCTTGAAAGTATAAACCATAGTCAGCATTACTTGTACCTAAGCTAGAAATGTACCTTGAAATGTAACACATATATATTAGAACTGCACAATTGAAGAATAGAAAGTTTGTAGTGGGCTAAAAATAAGCCCCAAGGCCAGGTTGTTTTTCTCAAATGTTTTTTATAATCCAGTCATGTCAGCAGGAAATCCAAGTAACATTTTCTATGTAACACATAGTGAGTTTTAAATCTGAACATGTCAGCAGGAAATCTAAGTAACATTTTCTGTAGAGTAATACAGACAGCTGTGTCTAACTATGTCAACCATAGAAAAGTAACATTTCATAGAACTGTATAAAAGTAGCATAATGCTTACTAGTAATTTAGACAAATCCTGTATTTGTATGTTTTGTCTCCTTGCTGCAAGTAATAAAGGGTGCCATACTTGAACCTTACGTGAATTGGTCTTTGAAGTTTTTTCCTTTGACAGTTGAGCATTTCAGAGATGTATAAAATGGTGATGTTGCTCAGCTGCACTCACACAGTTTAAATGCTGGGATTTGCAGAGTACAAGACAGGAGCCAGGCAGCAATATCCCAACAGGCATGTTGGTAGCATGCACTGGAACCAGCAGCAGAAAATCAATTGTTTCAAGGTCAACAGGTATATACTAGTGAGTTCAGTCAGACTATTTTACACGAGCAGAAATGAAGGGTATATGGGTATGTCCACTGATGTGGACTCAAGTGAATGTAAAGATTGGCAAGCCTAGCTTTAGACAGCCTTCCTGCAACCTATGGGAGAAACAGTGAGCACATTACAGTCCTCTGCTTCATAATTACTTAACCAGTTTGACATCATATTACAACATATGGTTCATATGTAGGTTCATATATTTATAAGTTGGTACTAGGCTATTGGCCCAAGGGCCTAAGTAAGCCTAGCCAACAAGGTTCTCTGGCTTGTGCCACCCAAGAAAGTTATTTTCCTGTGCCCCTGTCGAGCAGAGCTACAGAAGTGATCCCTGGGATGTATTCCCTATTTCCCATCCACTTATCAAGATTTTTCTTGAAGAGTGCTAATGAGGAACTTTGCTTGACATAGATGGGTAGCTTGTTCTAGAGTAATGGAAGTCTCTGGGACAGGAATCTATCCCTCCAGCATGTCCTGTTTATTGTGGTGACAAGGTTTAGGTCCCTAGTGCATGTAGCTCAGTGGGATTTCTTTAGCTGTAGCATGTCCAACAGCTCTGGCTTTGACATAGCTTTATAGGTTAGGCAGAGATCACCTTGGAGTAGGTGATATACTATGGAATAAAGCTGGAGTTTTTTGACGGTCAGTGTAGGGCATCTGTTTGAGACCAGTAATACTCTTTGTGAGTTACTTCTATGGCCTTTCCAGCTGCTGCAGATGTCTTGTGAGGTACATTCCAAAAGGGGCGTTGTACTCTGTAATGGGTCTAATGAGTGTCGAGTAGAGGGGAACAATGACCTCTTTTTTCCTAGATGAGAACACTTTTGTGATGAGGTGTGCCATGTAGAAGGGTTTCCTGACTACTGTGGCGATGTGATTATCAAAGGAGAGACTACTGTCCACCTGGGTCCTTGGGTCTGTTATCACACATTCAGCATTAAGTAGACTGCCGCCTATGTGGTAGTTCATGGGTACAGAGTTTTTACTAAAGGGGATAACAATGCACTTTTTGGCATCGAGCTTGAGGCAATGGCTCTGACACCAGACATCTGTCTCAGTGAGGCCCTTCTGTAGGATGTCTGCATCATTTGTGGACTCAACTATGGCTCTTAGTTTGCAGTCATCTGCGAACTTCATTAGCCAAAGGCCTTCTGTGTTAGCCTGTACTACAGAGAAGTAGATACCAAATAGGAGAGGTCTCAGGACTGAACCCTGTGGTACTCCAATTGTCACTGGTTTGAAGTCAGATTTGGAGTCTGCAACTTTTACAGTGTGCAGTGTGGGTTCTATCAGTGAGCCAATTGGCAACCCATCTTGTGACATAGGGATTTATACTTTGTTTAGTGAATTTAGCTATAATTCCAGAATGGGGGATGGTGTCAAAAGCCTTGGCGAGGTCAAGATAGGCTGTGTGAACCACCTTATCCTCATCTACTGCTTTGGTGACTGCCTCAAATAAGTCAATCAAGTTCAGAAAGCATGATCTGCCTTTCACAAACCCGAACTGTGTGGGGTCCAGAGTTCCATGATGATATGTTCCATGGCCTTACAGGCAAGGCTCGTCAGGCTAATAAGACAATAGTTCCCAGGATCAGTGGTGGCTCCCCCTTTGTGGATTGGGATAACTGTTGCTGTGCACCATTCAGTGGGCACAAATCCTGATGTGAGACTATGATGGAACATGATGCTTAGGTGGGGAGCCAGTTCATTCTGAAGTTTGTGTAAAATGCAGCCTGGGATTTTGTCCTGTCCCATGGATGCTGTGTTTTTGGCTTTAGAGAGTGCAGCTTTTACCTGCATAGTTGTGATTACAGGGGACTCTGCATTCTTCCTGTATAGATATGGGCCCTTTAGGGGGTGAGAGGGGGGTAAAGTTAGCACTTAACCTATCTGCCAGGACATTGGCAATATCAGTTGGTTCTGTAATTTCTGGGTGTTGCCACTGAGATTCTTGACATAGCTATATAATGCTTTGTGGTTGTCCCTAGATTCAGTGGCAATTTTGTTTTTGTAGCTAGCTCTAGAGGATCTTATAAGGGATCTCAGCTTCTTACTGAGGCTGACCAGGGAACTCCTCCACTCATGGGATTTTACTCTCTTTTGCAACAGTTTCTTCCTTCTGTTGTAGAGTTTGTTTATGGCAGGGGACCACCAGATTGTCTTCCTTTTTTTGGAGGATAGCATCTTGGTTATGTTTGGGATAGCACTATCCATGCACTCGTGTAAGTGCTAATAGACTGCATCTGTGTAGGATTCAGCAGTTGTAACTGTATCGTCCATCTGCATGGGTGTCATGAAGTTCGCCACTTCTGTCTTAAGAAGCATGAAGTTGGCTTTGGAGAAATTTTTTACCATGATTTCCTTAATAGGGGTTGGGGTGGGATGTAGATATCTAGAGTGATTAGCTTATGGTTGGATCTGACCAACAAGGAGTTGACTTCAGGTATGGAACTCATGTTGGTAATGACTAGGTCTAGGATATTGTTGCCCCTGGTGGGGGTGTGGATAAGTTGATCCAGGGCACTGGAATTTATAAATTCCAGAAAGCGCTGAGCGAAGGAGTGGCTGAACATGTATGCTACGGAAGGATATCAAAAAAGTGAATAAACACCCTGCATGCACTATACAGAAATTGCATACTTTTATGACATTTTGGAGCCATTGATTGAACATACATTGCTATTAATCAGTCACCAGGTTCAGAGGTTCTGGGATACACACATAAAACTAATATAATGGGTTACCACTCCCTGAACTGTCTTGTGGTATGTAATGCCCATATAATTTTCTGTAATATGTCTGTGCTACACCTGGCAGGTGGCACACATCAGAACTATACCAATGATTGCAGTGAGTGGGATTCTCACAAGGTTACCTTGTTGGCTGGTGCACTCACATAGCAGACAGAATGGCCTTTACACAAGCCAGGATCAGGTCATATTTAATGTTGTCTTTTGCATGTTGCAAAGGATGCCAGACATGCCCCTGGGCCATGGTTGATGACCTGCATTCACAACACACTGGCAACAACAGATATATCATAAAATACAGCCCATAGTGAAATAAGAAGCATTGTGGAAAATGTCTCCAGAAGTCTGAATGGCAGACTCCACTATTTAGACTCCTCTGGTGGGGCACTATAATATAGTTCAGAGATATATAGGGAAATATCTGTATCATGTACTATGCTCACAGGATGATCCTGTGAAAACAGGCTGTGCAACCAGATGACACTTGCTACATGCCCTGACATGCTGACACAGGCAGTAAAAACTGAGAAGGGGCGGAGATACAGGACAAGTCAGTGGTGAAGCAGAGACACAGCCAAGGCAGAGATGGATACATTATGTTGCAGCACTGGGAAAGCAGCATTATCAAACTATGAATTATGACACTGGCAAGATAATATAATATGATGCATGCTGCAACACTCAGGCTATGCAAAGCTGTGAATGACCTGGCCGCATTGTGCAGCAGATATCAGCAACTCTGTACAATAGAGGGGATGGGCAGGACACAATCATCATCACCTGCACAGGTGAAGGGACACAGTGACAGTTAACTGCAACACTACAGTGTTGTGATAGGGTCATGGAAAGTGGCTGTCACTGAGAAAACGTTGCATTCTAAGGATTGTTGGGTGGCAGGTATCATAACATTAACAGATGAGATTGAGATGCTAATATGTGACCTCAATCTTGTGTTAGATAGCCATGTCAGAGATGGAGCCGACCCATATTAGGGATAATATTTAACTGCAAGATATGGCTCTGTATCCTGAGTAGACATGTGAAAGAAACAGCCTAATGAATCTCCCCATTCACGACCAGGGGGTGGCAGGTCTTGTGCTGTCAAGTGTCAGTGATTATGTGTCTGTAATAATTTGTGTCATCTAACAAAGGACACCACATGTATATATGCCATTTATCAGGACAATCTCACAGTCAAGGACAACACAGCCAGGAAAGGAAGATTTCAAGGCAGTTTGAAAGAGTCATATGGGTCTACCTCTGAAGGCAACATTCATCTCTAGATGCATCAAGAGTAATATGATCTTATAATATTAATACTTGAGGTCGCTCTGCAATTGGTGCTTGTCCTTATGAATACTACAGACCACACTTAACAGTTCCACCTTGTTGTGTTTAGTAACTATATGCAGCTGTATCACCAACCTGCACATCTGCTGACTGATTGCATGTGTGACACACATTTCATGGAAGGTACAGGAGTCATGAAGGCATTGGACTGTCCTGTTTTTCTCACCTATGGTGGGCATATTCCTTTCACAGGTGTGGGCATACCCCTCTCAGAGGTGGTGTGTTTATCAGATATTGCATTTAGTGTGGCACAGGATATACCTATGTGGGACTCTCACCTATGTGTAGTCTGTCAGGCTATATCTAGGCAGTCTATTTAGCTGTGACCTCCACACATGTGCCTATACCTGTAGACATTATGAATGTTCTCTCCCCTAGTGTAATACAGAGAGTGGCAATGTGTCATCATTGGTTCATAGATGTATACTAGGCTAATGACCACTAAGGCCTTTTTAAGCTTGGCCTTGCATACCAAACATAACTGACAAGTTTAGAAACCTTGCAAGTATTCCAAGGAGTATAAGTGGTCAAACACTTACAAACTGCCTCTGTCCATTAGGGAAATAGTTGCAAGACCAGGATTCAATTTCTGATTTCCCCATCCACTGGTCCAAATTTTGCTTGAATTGTTTTAAGGAAGAATTCTATTTCAAATGGATGGGAAGCCTGTTCCAAAGATGTGGTATTATCTGTGACACATACATTTCCATCTAACATGTCCTATTTATGTCCCAAGCAAAGATTAAATCCTATTTTGGGTTTTTCTGATGCTGTTTACTTTGTAGATATGCAGAAAGTTCATCAGAGCAAGATCCAAGGATAATTTATATGTCAGACTAGAACACCTGTCAAGTTTCTTGAAGATTGAGTAGAGGGATAGGGCTTTGAGGCAATCCACAGAGGACATGTTGCTTACTTTCTGTATCCTTTTTGTAGGCATTCAAACATACCTTTCAACAGTCTAAATTTTGGCAGAATGTCCAGATTTTTGCTTCATAATTTTGGTCTGTTCCTCTTAAAGTCTGTGGTTTTCTGGCAAAATCACTGAGGAATGAAGTCACTAAATAGTGACATACATTAGAGTTTCATATTTCTTATCCTTCAGAAAATGCATGCTAATACAAATCATGTTATACTAACAACTTTTTAAGTTTATTTTTATTTTTTTATTTTATTTTACATTTGTTGACCGGACTAGTCTAAATGGATATATGTTCATTTTCAGTAGAGGCCCGGGGAGAAAACCTCCACATAAAAAACAGATAGTTGCAACTACAGACACAGTTCACTTAGCAGGCAATACAGCTGTTTACATAGTAACACAGTACTCATGAGCGATAACAAAACATTTTTTTTAAGACCAAACAATAATAGGAGAAAAAAAGATTATTTAAAAGGATGTGAGATATTCCTAAAGTACAAGTTGGATATACATCACAGAAGAAAAAAATAATTATTTACAAGACAGTGACACATTTATAAAGGCAGTGACACATTCATAAAGTCCTAGCTGGGTACGGTCATCCTATCCTATAATAGTTTCTGGGGAGAATGGACTTCGTACAGTCTCAAGTTTAGCTAACTGATAACAGAGGGGTAGGAAAGTGATGGACTTAAATGTAGCAATGGAGTAAGTAGTATTTAGTGCAAGAAGCTAGGATAACAGGAAGAGGATTCTTAGTCTGGGTTGGTACATGGGCGTAGCCAATGGATTGTAAGGTATATTTTGAGTTTATTTTTGAATAGTGGAGTTGAAGAAAGAGATGCAAGTTCACCAGGAAGTAGGTTCCAGATTTTTCCCACAGTGTTAGAGAAAAGTGAATCCCCTGCTTTATTGCTGGGTTTTTGTCTAGATACCAATAGTTTATTTGCTGAGCGTAGGTCTGGAAGATTTTTATATGGGGTGATTAGACTCATGAGTATTGGTGTATTGCTTGGATAATGAAGGGTCTTATGGGCAATAATAAGTTGGTGGAATTGAATTTGATTATGCAGCTCCAGCCAACCTAGTTGTTTTAGATTTTGGCAGTGTTGCATTCTAAAAGGGGAGCCAGTTGCAAATCTGGCAATGTTGGTATGTTTATAAGAACAATATTTAAAATATTTAAAATCTGTCTTTATTTTGGGGCATTTGTCTCCCCATTATTTTAGGTTTTGTACAGATTTCTTGTGCTAGTATGTTGAGATGTATGAAGTTGTTGCATGTACCTTGTCAGATACATACCGAAGGGGATGCTGTACTCACTGATTGGTCTGATGAGAGCTGTATTAAGTAGAATGATGACCTAGGTGCCATGCCCTCATTCATAACCTGAGCAACATGGAATGACTTTCTTAGTGCCATAAACACTTAATGGTCCAAGACCTATGTTACTGTCTACATCCATCCTCAAATCCCAGACTACTGGGTTTACTTTGTGGGTGTATTATCAATGAGATCATTTCCAGGGGAAGCTGACTTCTCAAAGGATACTGTATGCATTTTTTGGCACTGAGTTTAATTCTGGGGCTCTGACACCAGTTATTTGTCTGATTCAGCAATTCTTGGTGGATATTATTGCCTAGGGGGGACTCTATGACTGCACCTAGTTTGCAATCACTTGCAAACTTGGTCAGCCAGAGGCCCTTGACATTGGCCCTGAATTCAAAGAAGAAGATGCAAAAGAAGAACAGACCCACTAATTAGTGCCACTTTTTGGAAGTGGATTTCCCATATCCTATTTTTTTTGGTCTTATCTGAGCGCACCCTGCTATTCAATGGGTGACACAGGGGTTAATACCTAGTTCCATGAGTTTGCCTACAATACCTGAGTGAGATATTCTATCAAATGCCTTGGCAAAATCAAGATAGGCAATATGCACCGGTTTGGCATTGTCCATTCCTTTGGTGACCTTTTCTGTGAGAATTCTGTGTCATTGAGGTTAAGACCTTAACCATGAAGCCAGCCTTGCCTCTCAGCAGATTATTTTATGCCTAGCCAATGACCTGACACTGACTAAGGGTGAGGATCAAACACTGCACATTGTTTTTGTGAAGTAAATACCTTAACCACTATGCAAAACATAGAAGAAGTTTGTCAGGTTTAGCAGGCATGATCTGTCCTTGATGAAAGAAACTTGGGTTGAATCCAGAGTTTGTAGATTGCCTTTCTCATTGTTAATCCTTTTCATGATAATTTTTCCATGTTTTTTACATATGAAACTAGCCAGGCTTATAGGTCTGTAGTTTCTGGAATCTGTAGATGGTCCACCATTGCGTAGAGGAAGAACAGTTGCATTTCTCCACTTGTATATCACAAAACCTGTCTGGAGGCTATAGTTAAGCAGTGACTCTAGAGGTCTTGCTAGTTCTTGTTTCATGCTATTGAGGCATCCTGGGATATTATCGGGGTCCATCAATGCAGTAATTTTGGCCTTGGGGAGAGCATCTATGACACAGTGATAGTTGGGGACTTATCTTCGATGCTAATTCAAGAGGGGGATCGGGGAAAGACAGAGAGATAGTGGGGGTAAAACTGGAGCTAAATGTATTAGATACTAGATTTGCTATATCTTTTAGCTCAGAGCAGGTGGTTTCTTTAACAATTAGTTCTGCACATTACTGTGTTCTGCCTTTGAGATTGCGGACATAGATATAGAAGTCCTTATGACTGTCCTTGGCCAGGGTGGCTATTTTTTATATTGAACTTAGCTTTGTTACACTTGATTTGTCCTCCAAGGTTCTTGTTTAGACTGATGCTAGATTATTTTATCCTGCTGGTTATTGCCTCTCTTACTTTTGCCATTACCTTCTTTCTTTTGTTATACATGTTCATACTTGGATTACACCAGCGGGTTTATTTTTAGTATTTGTTCTGTGTTTATTTCTGGTAGAAACAGCTGTCTCGATGCATCTATTAAGATGATTTTACAGGGTCTCTGTGAGCAATTATGCATAGATAGCAGTGTTCTCAGGGTTTAGGGGCTTGAAGGTTTGCCAGATTATCACCCAGCAGTAAAAAGTTAGCTTTAGAATAAATTTCTAAATGTTTCAGGGTTAACAGGGTTCTCATGTTTTATTTTTATTTCAAGCTAGACAAAATTATAGTCCAACCTTACCAGAGTGGACATTACACTCAGGGTGAGGGGGGTGGTGCGGCTTTCTCCCATGTTAGTGTGGACGAGATATTGCATGTCTGTTCCCCTTGTGGGCATATGGACTATACAGTCCAGGGTGTTTGTTGACAAAGTGCATAAATATTTGGGCTTGCACATTTGTGGTCATGTAGGATACCCAGCTTATAGTAAAGTAGCTAAAGTCACCCATGAATATGATACTGATTTAAATGGTGATTGATCCCAGTAATTTAAGTATGTGTTATGAGTTTCCTGGGTCAGAGAGGGGGACCTGCAGCTTGCAAGGATATAAGATGGCGCCTTGCTTATGGTAATCTGGATATGGAGATGTCCAATCTTGTCATCATGTTTGACCTGTCTAGTGATATGATTGTTTTTCATGTAGTTGAGGACACCACCTCCTCCCTTAGTCTCTGTCTGTGCAGTAGTTGGTCTAAATGTGTGGAAGGGATTGTAACCTTACCCAATGGGGAGCTGTCAGTGTATTGAAACCATGTCTTGGTAACTGAACAAATGACTGCATTCTCCAAAGTGAGAAGAACTTGGAGGGAGGGACATTTCTTTTTTAAATTCCTGGTATTGATCAGTATGACCTTTACATTTTTTGTTTTGCTACAACAGAAATTTTCCAGTTTGGCATTGCCTAAAAAGGCACTATAGCGAAGGATAGTCTTTTAGTCTATATTCAAAAGTCTAGAAGGTGCAGACCATCCCTGTTAAAGCAGTGTGGTCTGCTGACTATATCCTCCCATGCTGACAAATATTGTACCCCCCCAAATGAAACCAGAAGCTAAGCCAACTGTTAAAATCAAGTATCTTCTGTTCATATTGTGGCAACATCCCCAGGTCTCTTATCACTCCTTCAGTGTTTAGAGGACTACCACCTATGTGATAGTTCATGGGCAGTGGATTTTTTCCAAAGGGAATGACAATGCACTTTCTGGAATTGAACTTGAGGCCATGGTTCTTGCAGCAGTCATTGATCTCAGTGAGACCTTGTTGTAGGATGTCTACCTCTGTAATTGCTCCCAAACTGCGTGGGGTCCAGAGTTTGGAGATTCCCTATGTCCATGTTGATGGGGTCCATGATGATGATACGCTCCATGGCCTTACATATCAGATTCATCAGGCTAATAGGTTGGTAGTTTCCAGGATCTAAGTGAGATGACCGTAGCAGTGTGCCATTCTGCAGTAACAAAGCCTGAAATGAGACTGTGATTGAACATGGTACTTAGGTGTGGTGCCAGTTCATTTTGTAGTTCATGTAGGGCACAGCCCGGGATATTGTCAGGTCCCATGGAAGCTGTATTCTTGGCTTTGGGCAGTGTGTTTTTACCTGTGTAGCCGTGATGATAGGGACTTGGCATTCCTCAGGTATTGAGATGGGCCCTTTGGGGAGGTGGAAGGGGGGTAAAGTTCGCATTGAACCTGTCAGCCAATATGTTGGCAATATCAGTTGGTTCTGTACATGTATTGCGATTGTGCTGTAACTCAGAGCAGATCTGAGGCTTTCCATGTAAATTCTTGACATAGCTATAGAATTCCTTGTGGTTGTTTTTAAAATATGCAGCAATTTTGTTTTCGTAACAGGCTTTAGATGATTTGATAAGGGATCTCAGTTTTTTGCTAATGCTAACAAGGGAGTTTTTTTCCAGTCTTGGGATTTCACTCTTTTCTGCAAGTTTTTTTCTTCTGTTGTAGAGTTTGTTTACGGTAGGGGTCCACCAGATTGGCTTCCTTTTTTTGGAGAATCTTGGTGCTGTTTGGTATGGCCCATTCCATGCACATGTGTATGTGCTCATACAGTACATTAGTGTATGATTCAGCAGTTATACACATATTTTCTATATGCATGGTCATCGTGAAGTTTGCCACCTCAGGTTTTTGAAGCCCAAAGTCGGATTTGGAGAAGTTTTTTATGGTGGTTTCCTTTAATAGAGGTGCAGATGGGATGTGGATGTCCATTGTGATAAGTTTGTGGTCAGATCTGACCAGGGAGGAATTGATTTCAGGTGTAGAGCAATGGTCGTCCATGTTGGTATTGACCAGGTCAAGCATGTTTCTATCCCTGGTGTGGGAAGAATGACTTAGTCTAGGATGTTGGAATTAATGAATTCCAGAAAACGTTGAGCTAGTGTGTTGGTACATGAGTAGTTTTTCCAACTAATGGAGGGGTAGTTAAAGTCTCTTAGTATAATAGCATTGGGTTGAACCCTAATATTTTCCAGTGTGCTTAGGAATGTGGAGTGCGACTCTAGGGACAGGGTGGGGGATATACAGCATGCTATAACCTGGATTGCAGTTTTACCCAGTGTTAGCTGCATCTGAAGTATCTCTGATGAGTGATGTTGGGCTGTTTGTCTGGAGGTGTGCATATCCTTTATGAATATGGAGACACATCTGCCTTTAGTGCTTTGGTCCAGATTTGGGAGCCAAAATGTGTGGTAAGAATTATAGCCTGGTAATGCAGACGTGATCTCCTGAGCCTTGAACCAGGTCTCAGTCACTGCACAGATGTCGATACTCTCCATTTTTAGGAGTACTTCAAGCGAGTGCATTTTGAGATTTAGGCTTCTAGCACTGAGTAGCATAACCCTCAGATTTTGTTTGCTTGTGACTGTTACGGGGGTAGTTTTGCTTTCAGGACATTGCCTAAAAAAGTAACTATAGGGGCAGCAAGAGATTTGGCCAGTATCTGGAATCCCAGGGGTGACAGGTGCAGGCCATCTCTGGTGAAGCATCGAGGACTGTCGATCATGTCACCCTAGGCAGACAGATACTGGATTCCCTTAGAATGGCACCAGAAACTTAGCCAGTTGTTAAAGTCAATCTTTTTCTGTTTATACTGTGGTATCATTCTGGGTGACTGTAGGATGCTACTCAGGGCTAGGGTCATACCTGCCTGGGCTACAAGATCGGAGAGCTCCTCTACGTCTCTTTTCATGTAGTCCACGGAGGTACATCTCCAGAAAATGATTGACTCACTTTGAGCTATCTAATTGTGTTTTCCAATTGAGACCTATCTTGGTTACCTACTACTGCCAATAGAGAGCACACCAAAACTGCTCCAAATAAAAACACTGCTTCCAACTCAGAGAGCAGTAAAAGAAAAAAAAAAAAGAGAACACAGCAGAAGTGCCGAGTCACATGTAGATAGGATCAAAATCAAGTAAATGAGTGACTAGCAGCGCAACAAATATCTTACGTCAAAAACAGTATAAGTGTAAACAACTCTGTGAACGTGCAAAGATATAAAGACAATGCTGCCTCCAAGACACCAACATCATTAACTATAATAGTCCTGATGATGATGGCCGCCTGTTGTCCTACTGTGCTACATCCTCCACAAGTGGCACTTTGGTATGCATGAAAAATATAACACCGGTGTCTGCCAACAGATGTGTACTGAGTAAGCTCCTGCGGTCTGCAAACTGGGACACATACATTACCTAGAAACACATACCTTGCCTTGCAGGATGATGTACTTGCAGACTAGAGCTGCCTGGAGGACAGAGTCACAATTTGCTAGCAGTTACATCATCTTGGTGCACATGTATGTTTCATACCTTAGTAGTAGGACCAATGCTAACCTGCGGCATACTGGCACGTCAGTAGTAGGAGACAGGATGGTACTTACATCCAAACTATGATGGCATAATCAAAAGTTAAGAATGCCCAAATGTTTTTACAAAAAGACAGGAAAATGAAATACCAAGGTATGATGGTAAAACTAGGGCTGACATTTAATTATTATAAAAAAGTGGATCAGAAATATATATGACAGGGATCAGAATACCTTATTGTGCATGCAATCCAAGATAATCTGCAAATCCACACTGACTAGGTATTCCATTCACCAAATGTTCTGGTTGCCATGTACTGGCAATGATCACAAGATCCACTGACAAAACATTATCAATCCTTCATTTTCTTGCCAAACTGAAGCGTGCAAGCATAGCAAAAATGTAACATTTGGTTTGCATTTTAAGAGCTGTTTCCTTTTCTTTGTGTTGATGTGATCCTTAAGTACACATATATAGGTTTCAGGCAGTAAAGGGTATAACATCCCCCAGAGAAGGAAGTGGGGGGTGGCGTCTAACCCTTGTTACAAATGTGCTTCAATTTTATGTTGTATAAAGTGATCATTGTGCTCTCAGCCAATATGTATAGGTTTAAGTTTGTGTGTGTGTGTGTGGGGGGTAGGATATTGGTGATATGGTCACCTGGGCATTTATTGTGTAGGGTCCTTCAATGTCTAGACCATGATATATCTAGACAAGGTTACAAGGCTCCTGATAGGGTGCTGTATCTGTATACTAAGTAGTCAAATTTGATATATAATAAAAAGAGAAGAAATAAGCATAGCTTATGATTGTTTTGATGCAATTTGTTGTTAGAATAGAACCAACTTTAATAATACTTAACAGTCAAACAGGATTCATTAGATTTACTAGTTAACATTAGGTGTAACACACTGAAGACAGTATCTCATAGCAAAGAAAGCATAACATAAACATATATGCACATCTCTGTATTGTAAATCTGTGAAAAAATAGCTTTATCTTATCCCAGTTTCAACTAGTGGACAGTCAAAGTGGTCCAAGAAGAGAGAATATAACCGAAAGCAGAAAATAAGGCAAGTCTCCTATAAGCAGATTTTTAAGGAGGGCACACTCAATACTTCACATGGTAGTTTTTTCCAGTTCACCTTTACTTCTTTATAGCATGTCTCAAAATTGTAGCTTAAAGGCGAGTTAGTGTAATGGTACACACGAGGAAGAGCTAAACTAAGCATTAAACTGAAACCTGTATGAAAAAAAGATGTAAAATGATCAGAAGATAAACTTGACAAAAGTAAACAGTAGCCATATTCTGTTGATATCATTACAGCACACATTTCTTATGATATTTATCCCAAAGCAAAAATATAGGAAAGGAAAAATGAGCAATCACAACAAAAACATGCAGGTAACATACATTTTTCAGTTGGCTTAAAACATACTATATACAAAGATGGCCAGATACCGCATATTTATAAGTAAAACAATTAATTTAGAACACAAAATTCAACTAAATGTCTGCTTGAAAAGGAAGTGCAGTTAGACCAGGTCAGTGCTTTAGGCCGCTTCCATTATTCACTGATGGATTTCCTGGCTGTATTAATCAGAATGAGTTCAAAACTAAGCTGTATATAAATTAGCTTGGCGTATGAAACACTGGATGGGATCCTGCCAGTGACAGAACAGCAAAAGCTCAAAATCTTCCATTTAATTCAAAGCTTTTATTTTTGTAATTAACTAGAAAGGATGCCAAGCAGATATATACACAGATGTGCATATGTGTGTGTGTGTGTGTGTGTGTGTGTGTGTGTGTGTGTGTGTGTGTGTGTGTGTGTGTGTGTGTGTGTGTGCATGTGTGTGTGTGTGTCTGTGTCTGTATGTGTTCTGAGTGTGTATCTAAATCGCTCGCTCTGTGTTTATATATATATATATATATATATATATATATATATATATATATATATATATATATAAGATACTGATATGTAGATGTGTGTGTGTGTGTGTGTGTGTGTGTGTGTGTGTGTGTGTGTGTGTGTGTGTGTGTGTGTGTGTGTGTGTGTGTGCGTATCTATATCTCTCTGCATATAATATATGTAGGTATACATGATACTGATACTGATACTGATATGTAGGTATGTATGTGTGTTTGACAACTAATAGGTCCTGCAGGAGAAGTATTGTCCATGACTCGCATGCTGCCACAATACTCTAAAATCAACTTTACCATAGATTATGAAGACGTACATGTAGGATACCAGTAGTACTCAAATGGTTTTTCATTAATCACATGTGCTTTGACAATATGTGAGCAATGAAATGTAATTAAACTATATATATATATATATATATATATATATATATATATATATATATATATATATATATATATATATATATATATATATATATATATATAGCTAGCTATATAGAATAAAAAAAAAAAACAATTGACATGATTGGACAAAATGCTACAAGTAGATAATATAACAATTGCCTTAAGCCAAAAAGAGCTAAAGGTCCTTTAGCAAGTCTCTCAGTACTTTCAGTTTTTGAGGACAGATAAGAAATTCCATTACCTAGCAGTAGATCCATGCGACATCTAATAATAAAGATGGAATGGAAAATGCAATACATAAAATAACTTTTGATGTCATTAGAGAAGTAAGAGAGGGTCTTACAAGTGTAGAATTACAAAAAGCTATGAAGATTTACTGCATTAAGTATCATAAATAAATGTTCTAGTTGACCTCATGATTAGCCCAATTCACCCACATCTGAAAACATAAAGATGTAGCCCTTGTACACCTGACAGACTGAGCCCTTTCTGCATTTTTTTGTGTCAGTAGCGGCACTTGTTAGTCGGTTTATCTCCCAAAATATCCAGCAATGATTTGAAGAGAAAATGAAATCAGTAGTTAAAGAAATATGATTTAGTAATTGCTTGCCATGTTTCATGGTCCTTCTTAGTCTAAGTTCTGTTCCTGAGATAAATGAAAAAAATTCAAAAGTTACCTACTAAAATGTGGTTGTTATCAAGTTCATCAAATGAATTGTTTTGTAAAAGGAAACACCATAAATGTAATGATAAAGAGTATGGAGACACAAGTCCTCGTCCAACAGTTGAACAAGTGCTGACTTTATGAAAGTATGCATGGCTCTCTGTCTTCAAATCAATGGGCAAATTGTCTGCAAGGTGTTAATGAACTTAACTGATGGCGGTATGGCTCAGTACTTGTAATACTTTATAGGATATAAAGCAAGAAATTATTCTTAATCAAAAATAATTTTCTTATTTTTTGAAGTATTGCCATCACAGAAGTAATCATAGCTTTTAACTTGAAGTCCAGCTCACATGAGGATTAGACTCCAAGTGGTTGAGAGGGCAATTTCTCTGATGATTAGGCCAATAACGTATAGGTCTCAGTTAAGCACTCTCAGCAGATTAGATATATGCATATTTATTTTGGTTATTGTAGCAGAACTACAGCACTTTATTGCAGAAATAGTAATTGAATCCACATAAATCTCATTCTTCTTACCTTACAACTGCACACATCAAACTCCCTGCACACTGTACAGGCATATTAACAGTTGTACCTCTTTCAATATTCTCTTATCAGACAGATATAGTTATCAAAAAAGAGACCAAACAGAGAAATTAATAAACATTTTTACAGGGGTGAAGCCCCATGTGCTCCCTGTGAGGGAGGCTATGCTGCTACCAACCCTGCTACTTATGTATAATAACTCTGCAGCAACATCCGGTCCCCCAATATGATATAAATACTAACTCTGAGACTCTGTTACAAGGAAGAAAGGTAAACCTTTAGCACTGTGTAACCCCAGCTGTTCCTTGTACTCACAGTTAACATGATGCAGAAAGCTATGCCTTCTTCAAGTAATAACACAAACACAATTACTGATTAGGCATCTATCACTTAATCAGCAGCAGAGCTTATCAACAAATGCCTTCTATCAGTGCGACTCCGTCTGTCATCAAGGTTTGCTGAAAAAGCCAACAATATGTGCTCTTTCTATCTACCTTAATGATTTGAAATATGTGGAGAATTCAAGTTTGGTTAGTGATACAAAATATAAACTTCAATTGCATACTTATTTAACCTTTGATCTTCAAGGCATATATATTTCATCACCCATTAAATTTGGTTGTCATAGCTTCTCAGTTCATTCTGTTTTGATTCTCTCAGCATTACTCTTAGATGGGATGTAGCTGTTGGCAGGCTTAAACTGTGCACAACCTGCATTGACCTCATTCATACAGTTTCAAATCTAACATCAGCTTGAGTCCTCTGCAGTCTATCCAGCAAAGAAGCTTCATTTTCACTAGTGAAAGTAAGAGATAGCAGGCATTCAGTTTAAAGTGCCTGACAAATGTGAACACATTTTGTCAAGATGATTTCACAATTATATGCTCTGTGGTTACAGCATTAAATGTGCAGCATATCTGGAAGAGCAGCAGTTGTGAAATGCAAGGGGTATTATATGGCATGCAATTCTGGCCAGAGGTGCGAATGTTTTGTTTTTGGTGACACTATCATTTGCCATCCGACCATCATTACTGCTGCAATAGGTGTTACCAAAAATATACCCTCCCAGGTACATATACTAGTAACGACTATAACATTACAGAAAAAAATTAAGCGTATAGCTTTGAAATAAACTGTGTAGAGACAAATAGATGACACCTTAACATACAGAATTAGTACATACTCCTTTTTGCAAAGTTAGAAAATATATCTATAATATATTTTAGCTGCGTTATGTATTATGTAGCACTGAACATTTTTGAAATAAACCTTAAAACTGTATTAAGCATATTCCGTGCTATTTAGATAAAAAATGTAACATTTAAAGAAAACTCAAAGACATTTCTGAAATAATGTAACTTCTCTCCTCAGAATCATTCATTAACATTGGAGCAGTCCATATATTTCTTGGGTTTCTATAAAGATGTACCACATCTGCAGATTTAACAGGACTATTTATATAGGCCATCTAATATTCCTTTTTTGGTAACCTCTTGTTGTAATCCAGCTTTTCTTGGAGATATAACTGTAGAAATATCTCTCTGGAACTCTTAAATTTCACAGTTTTAAGTCTCTTATTTTCTTGTGACAGGACTGGTTGTGACAGTTCTGGTTGCGCATCTTTCTGGACATTCAGTTTCACTGTATTTCTCTTTTGCAGATGTATTTCTTGCATGCAGTGTGCCATCTTCTGTATGAAAAATAAAGAATCTTGTTTCAACTGCTTTAAGTACCTCAGCTTCAGGCTGTAGACTTTCCTATCATTTTTTGATTCTTAATTTGTTTTCAGCCTGTAGGTCTGGTGTCTTCTGCAGTTTCTGTTATGGCAGTATTTTTGTCTCTGGTGATTTCTTACCAGCATTTCCTTTCCTTTGTGTTGGTTTTCAGCCATTGGTAAAGTATCTGATGTAGGCAATCTGCAACAATCCTCATAGTTTTTGCGACAGCTATTTCTCATGAGATTGCTCACCATCTGTACTTTTCCATTCTTTGCAGCTCTAGTGGCATCTTAAGAATTTCTTTCTTGGTTGAGTAGAAAAGACTGTTGTGTCAGCTTTGAACATCATGCCATAGACACAACTTATTTCTTTCTTGAAAAAGAAAAGGCCAGATTTCACTGGTTAATGGAAAAATTTGCTCACTTCAGCCTTTCAATGAATTATCTTTTAGTAGCTGCATTTCTGTGTAAGTAACTGCACAATTCGGAAACACTATTCTTTTGTTTTTAGCAATTTAAATATGACTCCAAGAATCTTAAGTCTTCTCCTTACAATTCTTTATACACCTCTGGTAGATATATCCTGGGAGTCAGAAACATGCTTAGCAAGATCAAGGAGTACCTATCACAAGTATAGCTTAAAGAGTGATGCACCCCAATGACAATTATCTATCTATCTATCTATCTATCTATCTATCTATCTATCTATCTATCTATCTATCTATCTATCTGTCTGTCTGTCTGTCTATCTATCTATCTATCTATCTGTCTGTCTGTCTGTCTATCTATCTATCTATCTATCTATCTATCTATCTATCTATCTATCTTTCTGTCTGTCCACCCAATGCCTCAATATAATATAATATTTTAGTAGAGTTTT
>NC_056734.1:208100549-208118049 GCF_019279795.1 Protopterus annectens
CTTTCTGTTCTACCTACTTTCTTAATCTCTAGTCCTTACATCTCAGAAAAGATACAAGGACAACCTAGCTATCTTGCTTCATAGTAAATACTTATTTCCTATCTACCATCTATCAGCTTTCAGACTCAACCACCACTAAATATTCTTCTATCCTTCACTTCTTTTTCCTTCTTTATCCCAACTTCCAAACTATCTGCCAACTATAACATATAGATGCCTTTACTTAATTATGCTACTCAACAGCTTATCCTCTATTCTTCTCCTGCTACTAGGCTGTCTTTCATCCTACCATGACCCTATAACAGCTCACATCTCTCCAACTCTGTCCCAACCACCTATTTATACTTCTTCCAGACACTTTCCACACATCGCTCTATGTCAGCTGATGACCTTTCAAGTGAACACCTTAAAATAGCAGTTGATAACATTGCCTATTCTGTCTCAATCCTTATAAATAGGTCAGTCCAAGAATTCCATGTTCCATCTCTTTGGAAAATATCACATATTATCCCTCTGAACAAAGGAGGAAATTTGGGTCTATATTACCTTGCCAAAACTTGTTTTCATCGAATGCCTTTTCATCAACACATACACAGCGAAGTCCCAAAACTCCAAATGGCCACTTCGGTGAATTTTTTCCCACGGGAAAAAACACTTGGTCATCATTAGGAATTTGCCCTTTTCTCCACTGGAGTGTGTACTCAGAGTTGTTATATTTAGTTAGGAGGGGTGTGGGGGGCACATCCCCCCCACATCAGGGTTGTGAGGGCACAGACCCCACTTTGTAGGGTCTGACAGTTTGTTTGGTGTTTGGTTGGCCAAGTAATTTTTCCCCTGGGAAATAATTTGTTGAAGTGGCCGTTCAGAGTTTTAGGAGTTCGCTGTTTATGTGTCGATGAGAAATGAGGTTTGGCAACAAACCAATTTGTCCAGGGACATCTTCAGTAGGGGTTTACACAAATATATTAGTTAGAGGTAAGAAGGTGGGGGATGAAAGGGTTAAATGGAGGGAGCGATGATTGGGAGGAAATGAGGTAAGGGGTTGATTTTATTATGGGGGATGTTTTTGGAAACAGGCTGTCAAATTGAACTATTGAATAAATTAGCTGCTGAAGTCAAGAGGCGTAGGTATTCAGATTTTCAATCTATTTTGTTACATGGTTTTATATCTAAGAACTCCACTATACATAATACAACACAGATTGTTGACAAGAGTTATAACATATCCTGTTCCTTAGACATGTCTACAGATAGAAATAGTATTGCTTCTATTATACAAAGAAATTGGAACATCCTTAAAGGGAATTCAGAGTTAATTAAAATTGTTGTTGATAGACCTGAAATTATTTATAGGAATACCATCTGTCTGAAAAAAATGCTTGCAAACTGATTTTTTTCTATAAAACTGATAATATTGTTAGTGGTAGAGACAAAGGAATGTATAAGTGTGGTTTTTGTAGTACTTGTAGGTTTATTTTGGCAGGGCTATTTGTTGAGTTGTTACATTTAAACAAGACTATTCCGATTAATGGTGTCTACAATTGTAATACACAAGGGATTGTTTATATTGCCATCTGTTCATGTTGTTATGATTTTTATATAGGCATGTTTACGAGATGTCTCAGCAAATGCATTAAAGAAAATTATTATTGTATTAAAACAAAAAATAGTATTGCTTTGTTTAGGCATACTCTAAAATATTCAGGTTATAAAAAGTTTTTGTTTTCCATTTTAGAACAGGTATCTGGTAATATTAGAGGGGTTTGTGACAAATCTTCGAATGCTCAAAATTTCAAAAGTTACATAGTCGAGACCAAATGTTTGAAATTTTAAGTGTTTGAAGACTGACTTTCAATGACACTGTGCAGTGCAGATAGGAAGAATTTCCCTTTTCTGCACTGAAGTGCGTTCTCGGAGTTGGTATATATAAGTAGGGGGGGTGGGGGGTGTAGTCCCCCACTTGGGGGTACAGGGAGGCTTGCCCGCCTGCCTACACTGTTAAAGTGGTTTTGTCTTTTTTAGTTTATTTTTTATCTGATGTTCGAACATCCAAATCTCAAACATTTGGTCTCGACCATGTAATGTTCGACATTTTGGATGTTCGAACATTTAACATAGACCCTATTAGAGGGGGTTCTTATAAAGATCAGGTTGAACAAAGAGAAACCATATGGCAGTTAAGATTAGGGGCTGCTAAACAGCCTGGTACAAATGACACCATCAATATAAAGTGTTTTTTTTTTTTAAATAGAAGACTTAAAGTCTTAAAGTAAGTTTTACATATATATTATATATATATTTCTTTTTATGTATGTATGTAGGCATATTTTATGATTCTGTTAAGTTTTTAAAGGGAATTATTGACTTTTTATTAACGTAATTACTTATTTAATTGGTAATAGTTTAATTATTTAATTATTTTGTATATAATGTGAGATAATGGTTGTGAAATTTATTCTGATGAAGTCTCTTTGAGATGAAAGCGACGTGAAAGTTGGTCTTCGCTAAAAGTTCCATGGTGTCCTTGGTGTCCTTCTGTTGTTGGTTCCAGTTCTGCCAGTGTGGTGGATTTTAGAGTTTGGTGTTGTTCTTGGCTGCTCTATCCCTTGGAATTTTTATTATTGATGACATACAACTGAGTTTTGTTACTTTAAATCCTTCATAAAGGTATATTGTCACATATTTCATTATTAAGGACAATAGGAATATTTAATTTGTGCCCCTATTTCCTATGGTTTTGTATTAAAGTTTTAGTTCTTTTGCAGATTGGCCAGTGAAGAAGGAAGGCCAGGAAGTGGGTTTGAAAGGTAATGGTGCCTATTGCGGTTGATGTCTCGGTCACTAGAGTGGTGCACAAAGAGGTCTGAGTGGGGGAGTGCAAACTGAGCAACAGTCTCTAAATTTAACATTAAACAAAGTGTCAAGTTCCTGCTTTGGGTCTAATGCATTTGCAAACTTGAATCCATAATGGCACATATATGCACTATGAATCACTCCTTTCCTTATACTGTTGTTGGTGTTTCTGGACATTGGGGGATGGCATTGAGGTTGCAGGTAACGACATGAGTTCAAGGCTCATTTAGGCAAATAAGAGTTATACGGTCTGGGATTACTGTGGTGACATGTGTGCTTGAGGTAAGTTAGGAACATGGTAAAACAAGTGTTTAGTGTACATTAAGGGGATTTTGGGGTTGAACTTAGGGGATAGGCTTGCAACAGCTGAAGGGGTTTGGTTAATGGTTAGTTAAGTGAGCTTTGGGGCAAGGGTGGGGGGGTCTGGTAACCTGTCACTTATTGCCTTTAGTATGTAAAGGTTTGGAATGGGAGTTTGCAATTCTGAATTAGTCAATTTGGCAGGCATCCTAGTTTAAGCAGAGGGAGTTGGGCGCAAAGGGTTCATGTTCACCTGGTTGATATAACAGTGGTGTCATTTGATGGTGCTGTTAGCCGAGGTGTCGGGTAGGATTAGTAATTTTAGAGGTGTATTGCAGGTCTAGAGTAGCTTTTATAAGTGAGGTGTGGTAGAGGTTTTACAGCCACCAGGGAGTAGGAGATTGGGGATGGATTGTTGAGTTAGTTGGTGCAGGTTTATGAGGAAAGGAGGCATCCCAGTTGGTCAAGGAGGATTTAGCTGCAAGGACTACAGTTTCATGATTGACAGGTATGGTAATTTACACATATTTGGAAGGGATTTCTGCTGGAAGGATATAGATGATAGGGGGAAGATTGTGGTGCATTGCCCATTGTCAAAGTAAGTTGGTTGCAAGGGTCGGCTTTGGTATATGGAAGGTCATTCACCTACAGTTTGTATGGTTATTACTCCATGGATGTGTTGATGCCATTTACAGGGTGGTTTGGTTGACAAAGGCTTTCTTGCCATATAAGGGATAGTGGGTTCGATGGCAGGATTACTGGATAATGGATCCAGTAGGAAAGGAAATATCATTGGGGTTGTTATTATATCCATTGGGCAGGAAAAGGGGCTGTAGTTAGGCATGATGACAAGTCATTGACCTTGTTTTATTTTGGGTGACAGTGGGCTTCTTAGAGTTTTTGGTGGTACATTGTCTTTGTGGGGTTTCTTCTGGCTTGGGTTTTAGCTTTTGGTGGTGTATTTGGTAGGTACTCTCAGGGAATCATGGTGAGGCTACTACTGGTAGTTAGCTAAGCAAGAGTTTAACCATTATACAGAGGTTATGTTAGGTTATGAGGTTATGATTGTCAATTTAGAGTTGTAGAGGGTTCAGGGTTTAATCGCAGCTGTTTAAGCAATTTGCTATTTTGGTTGTTTATGGGATAGAGCTGTGTGAGGTGATGACATGAATCCAGTTTGGATAGGCAAGATGTGTACACCGAATGATGGCTGGCTTTATGCCTTTTGAGGAGTGGTTAGGTTGGAAGTTCGGTAAGAGAGAGAGAGGGCGAACAGCCTGGTCAGGCTGGGGGTCAAAAAAGATGGACAGGCTTGCCCTCTTCTTTCCCCCCTCTGGTGTTAGGACATTCATTTGAATAAGTTGGGAAAGGAAAGTGAGCAGCTGGAGGCAATAAGTGGTAAATATAAGTGAGCAGAGGTAAGGACGCTATTTATTTGGTTGGAGGGGGAATTCAGTAAATGGTATATGAAGTGAGTTGGATGCTGCTTCATAAGTATAGAACTTGATGGAATGTGTAATTCAATAAATGGTATATGAAGCGAGTTGTTGGAAGCTGCTTAATAATTAAAGGACTTTGTGGGATTTGTAATTAATAAATGGTATATGAAGTGAGTTGTTGGACACTGCTTCATAAGTAAGTAAGCGAGTAGAGGTATGGAAGCTGTTTACTGTGTCAGTATGAGTAAAGTCACGCTGTCCTGATTAACATTACAGGGATGTTTATGCTGTGATTAAATTCAGTTGTACTATGTTCACTTGTAATTAATAATATTGGTTACCAAAGCCATGTTATGGAAGTTTAATAAAGGTTGTCAAATGTCATTCGGTGTAATGTGTTTTATTGAAGGGGACCTGGACAAAAGAGATTTGGCAACAAACCAATTTGTCCATGGACATCTTCAGTAGGGGGTTAGACAAATATATTAGTGAGAGGTAAGAAGGTGGGGGGATGAAAGGATTAAATGGAGGGAGGGCTGATTGGCAGGAAATGAGATAAGGGGTGGGGGGGCTTAAGGGGTTTAGACAAGACCAGTTGGGTAAGAAATGACATTTTGGTGTGAAATTGCTGCCTGCTCTCTTCCCTGTTTTTGGTGGATTGGTGGGGTGTGGTTATTTTAGCAGTCCGGGTAGGTCGGAGAAGAGGGACAGGCTTGCCCTCTTCTGTTCCCCCTCTGGTGTTTGGATGTTCATTTCAATAAGTTGGGAAAGGAAAGTGAGCAGCTGGAGGGAATAACTGGTAAATATAAGTGAGCGTAGGTAAGGACGCTGTTTATTTGGTTGGAGGGGGAATTCAGTAAATGGTATATGAAGTGAGTTGTTGGACACTGCTTCATAAGTAAAGGACTTGGTGGGATATGTAATTAATAAATGGTGTATGAAGTGAGTTGTTGGACGCTGCTTCATAAGTAAGTAAGTCTGTAGAGGTATGGACGCTGCTTGCTGGGTCAGGATGAGTAAAGTCACGCTGTCCTGATTAACATTTCAGGGATGTTTATGCTGTGATTAAATTCAGTTGTACTATGTTCAGTTGTAATTAATAATATTGGCTATCAAAACCATGCTACAGAAGTTTAATAAAGGTCATCAAACATCATTCGGTGTGATGTGTTTTATTGAAGGGGACTGGGACAATTTATTTCTATCAGGTAATAGAAACCCAGAAATTCAACAGACATTACTAACTTTAGACCTATAGCAATTATATCCCCACTCTCCAAAATACTTGAAAAATGTATTCAAAACAAGTGCTAAGCTATCTCCTGCAGGAAGAACTCCTGTCACTCACACAACATGGCTTCCATCTTTCCCATAGTTCTAACATATATAGATACTGTCAATAAATCTGGAGATAACAGCAAACTAGTCTTCTCTTTATTTACACACTTGTCTTGAAGCCTTCAACACTGTTTGTCACAGCAATCTTCTACTTCAAATGTTCTCTCACCCCACCCTTTTATAGTTTATAAGCTACCTATCCAATAAGTATCAGTCAGTAAAATGGCACTCCACCCTCTCTCTATACCTTCCAGTCACCACTGGTGTTTCACAAAGCTCTGTCCTTGGTCACCTCCTCTTTAACATTTTCATCAACACCCTACACACATACACACAACAGGCCAACCTAATACAGTACACTAATGACTCCATACTCATATGCACATATAACAATATGGCACACCTCCAAAGAATTGCTCAGGAAGCTTGAACAACTGAAACATGGCTTTATAACTCACAAGTCATACTCAACCCTGAAAGAAATACTGCTTTTTCCCCAAATCCCTCTCCCATGAAAAAAGTCCTTTTTCTTGATAATACAACAATTGAAGTCACTTCTCATAGTAAATTATTAGGGATGACAGTAGAGGATAATCTTAAACGTGATATGTATATACAAATTTGCATAAGAAAAACTCTTCAAAAAGTAGTGATGCTTTGTAGAGCCAAAACTTTCTTAATGACATAATTAAAGCTACACTTGCCACTACTTATCTCCTCCCCCATCTTCTTTATGGTGCTCCCATCCTTACTAACCCTCAGGCATGACAAAAATCAAAATCTAAGCAATGATATAACAAAGTTGCTAAATTTGCAGTAAATACCCCTTTCAGAACCCACCACTGTATAGCACTAAAAAAGCTTAAATTGGTTAGAACTACCCCATCGACTAGCATATAGGCAGCTTCTTTCCACTTATAAAATTACCCAAACTTAATTGGCTTGACTGGTACTAAATAACATTCTACACAACTATGTTCCTAGTTTGTCATTATGATCCAGTGACCACAAACCCCTGTCTGTCCGCAAACATATCAAATGTGCTGGGCATTGTCTGTACTCCTGCCATTTTGCTAAGGCCTGAAACTGCTTATCTCTATCCATCAGGTCAATACCCACCTCCCATCATTCAAAACTATTCTGAAAGATTTCCTTGGCAAAAGATGTCTCTCGTGTGGCTCACCACCAGGATAAACTATATCCTTAAATGTGGACAAATGCCTACATACCTACTCCTACCTTACATCTCCTTACTCTCCCTTCTTCACTCAGTTCCTTACTTCTATCAATTTCTCTTCCCTATCATTACACCATAAGCCTGCTTTTCTCTTACTTTGTATTGCAATTCATATTTATATTATACTAATTTACCTTTAATTTTTCTATAAATGGGCTAAAATCTCTTTAACTGTTAAATCATTGTCATATAACTTGTATCTGCTCTTAGCCAATGTTTCCATAGTATGTCTTCTTCTTCTTTTTCTTCTTCTTCTTTTTCAGTTGCTCCCGTTAGGGGTCGCCACGGCGGATCATCTGTTTCCATTTCTTCCTGTCTTCTGCATCTTGCTCTGTCACACCAACCACCTGCATGTCCTCTCTCACCACATCCATAAACCTTATCTTAGGCCTTCCTCTTTTCCTGTTACCTGGCAG
The DNA here is from genome assembly GCF_019279795.1 of Protopterus annectens. Classification (NCBI taxonomy): domain Eukaryota; kingdom Metazoa; phylum Chordata; order Ceratodontiformes; family Protopteridae; genus Protopterus; species Protopterus annectens. The sequence continues at coordinate 208,108,133 of NC_056734.1, forward strand.
CTTCATCCTTAGCATCTTTTTCCCAATATACTCTTCATCCCTCCTCAGCACATGTTCAGACCAAAGTAATCTTGCCTTTCTGGCTTTATCTCCAAACCTTCCAACCTGGGCTGACCCTCTAATATACTTATTCCTAATCCTGTCCATCCTCGTCACACCCAGTTCTGGATAATTATTTAAACTATTTGTTTTTTTGTATTATTTTTAAAGACTGTAAAATTGTTATTCTTAAATGTTTTGTAATACTTTTCTGCTCAGGCCTCTGCTGAAAATAATTTCCTACCCAGTCAGACTTTCTTGGTAATCAAATGCCAATAAATAAATAAATACAATTCTAACTGTCTACATTACTGAATCACCTAGAGCTGTCTATCTATCTATCTATCTATCTATCTATCTATCTATCTATCTATCTATCTATCTATCTATCTTTCTATCTATCTATCGATCTATTTAGCTATGTATTTATATTTAATTATCAGGGTAATGCCCTGATCAATATTGACCAATTTCTGTCTCAGCCCAAGTGAAATGCAAAACAATTCACAAACAAAAATTACAGAAATGTAAGTAATAGAGCAGGTCAGTCCCTAACTACATAGAAAAAATGTATATATGCATTATAGTGAATAAGCAGAGTGTAAAGTACAATATATACATTACTTTCTATAGTGGGTCACCCTTCACTAAGTCTGAGAGAGAAGAGACTTGGATAATCAATTATTAATTAATTAAGTGGAATGTCACAATTCATTTCATTGCTAATTAGAACACTTGCTCAGGCAATGCACAGGACCTGTGATGATTTATTTTTATTGTGGGCTTTAGGATTTTTTTTTCTTTTTAAGTGTTTTTCTACAAAATTTATAAGAACAATATGATATTTTTCCTTTTCTGTGTTGCTCCACTTTGCTTTCAGTTATGGCTTCTGCCTTTGACTACTTGCCCCAATATTATTTTTTTTATCTTTTTTTTTAAATAGGTAGAGCTTTGTTATGTTTAAACTCCTGCCATTATGGTTTGTTTATGTCTTTTACAAAGTGTACAATCTATTTTGGCATACAGATATCCTGTACAGCTTGTAGATGTCTTCTAGTGGCAACTGACATCCAGAAGCACATTGTAAAGGTGGGAAAAAGGAGTCCTCTTCCAAATGATAATAGTACCTGCAGAGTACATATAATTTAGGAAATAACATTTATTCTCTTGTAGGAGTAATGCAAGTATAGCATAATAAATCAGAGTAAAGTGTAAACAATGAATTGTGAAAAGAAGCCTGAAATCTGCTCCTAAATGGAAACAAAGCCTAAAGATGGCATGCAGAGCTTCCAAGAGCCCAACCATTTCTTGTATGTAATCCAGTGCCAGGCAAAGTGGGCATTATATGGAAATAATAGTCTGGGGTGCGGTAAAGCTCAGTGCCACAGGGAGAGAGTAACTCATTCTGTGGAAGGTCCCTTCTTTCCATATAACACCTACCCTGGAAGGTATTGTTATACTTTGTAAATTACCTCTGTGTTTGTTTCTCTTGAATGTTATATTGTGTTGTTTAGTAGTTTTAAAGGATGTTTATGTTTGTTTTGTGGAGTTGTTAGAGAAAAGTATTCATATGCTTTTGACCCAAGCTTTTTGAAAGTGGTATAAATGCGGTAGAAGAAATAAGGAGCTTATGTGTTCATCTCACTTGTGTTAAGACTACGATTACACTTCCCCTGTGATAACACCAGAAAAAATGAAAGTCTGAAGACAAACATCAAAAAGAAATTAATGAATAACTACCCATTCCTTGGATTATGGCTTGTAAGAACTTAACAAAATGTTGTTAAAATATTATGAAATATGCTGTCCAGTAGTTTTCTTATATGAACTTAAATAAGGGAGGACTTCAGAGAGGTATACAAAGAATTGCAGTAGATCATTCACATATTGTTGCCCATCGGATATATGCAAAAGACTCCTTAAGAACAAGTGTTTCAGCTACATGGCTTCTGAATGTCCATGACTTTTTATTTATTTATTTTTTTTTTACTTTTTAAGTCTTTATGGTTATAATCAGTCCAATAAAGACAAACCTGTTAGATGTGAGCATGCATGTTTTGACCTTTTTACTGACCTCATCAGCACGTGGATGGTTTGGCCTCCACTATAGGAAAACTCTAACTTGGCTCAGTTTTTCTGAAGGTTTTACTGAATGGTTTGTGAGTGTGACTTTTTTACCCTTTGGTTAAGATATTAGTTGGGATATTTTGCAGGCACCTTGATCTTTATAGGCATCAACTGGTTTTAAAGAGGCTGTATTTCTGAAGTATAGCCAAACTATTCAATTATGTTGTGCTGATGAGGCATGTCCTCAGCTACAGGGGTTTGGATTTATTAGTTTGAATGTAACCATAAAGACTTAAAAAGTAAAAAAAAAAGTCATGAACATTCAGAAGCTGTGTGGGTGAAACACTTAATATCCTTAAGGGGTCATTTGGATTTATCCCATGAGCCTGCATTACAGGAGGTTTAAGGTGTCATACAGTGAAAGTTCTGGCTTGGCTGGGCTTTTCTTGCAGTTTTCACCAAACTGTTTGTCTGTGTGAGCTTCTTACCCATTGGTTTAAATATCTGAAATTTATGTCTGTGGAAACAAATAAGTATTTGTTATGTGTAATAAATTATACAGCATTTTTTTTGCCATTGGCCACATTACAAATTGTCTGGCACTTAATAATGGGTTGATGCTGCTGAATTAAAGATGCCCACTGCAGTATGTAAAGACAATGAAGGGGAAGGTGAGACAACAGGTAGGAAATGAAGGCAGACATATCTAATGGCTTCATTTGTTTTCTTTGAATATTCTGTTGTGGTTTTCGGGCATACCTGTTAATTTGCAGTTCATGTTGTAAGAGGTGTTAGAGTCTCACAATTACTTCAGTGTCATCCACTGTTCTGGGAGGGGGTTATGTTTTTCACCTCCTAACACAACAGCTGTGATGGATGTACTGCATGCAAGCAGACTGCTACACAGGTTCTTTCTGATATTCTAAGGATGAGAACTGCAATACTTGTAGAATGTATGCATGAAAACCAAGTGTATATACTAATTCCAAAGTTCTAGTGTGCATGAGTATTACCCATCTACACCAAAGCAAGATGACATCACAGTAAGGTAGTATAAGCACCATGGCCATTTACACTCAGGGATAGAAGGCACTTATAACAATCTTTTAATGATATTACAGTGAGTTTTGAAATTCCCTTTTTTTTTGTTTGTCACAGCACCCACAATACATCCGGAAATTACTCCTTCTGCAATTCATACAGAGTTACATGTATCGGTTGCATACTAGAAGCCAAACTGTAACCATGACCTAATCTGTCAAGTAGACAGCTTAATGAGTTAGTGGCAAAACAGAAGAGCAGCAGAGACAAAGAGTCAGCCTGGAATATCCCCCTCTGAATTTTTATCCCTCGGCTTAGCTGTTAATTTGCAGTCCAAGTTGTAAGAGGTGTTAGAGTCTCACAATTACTTCAGTGTCATCCACTGTTCTGGGAGGGGTTTATGTTTTTTACCTCCTAACACAACAGCTGTGATGAATGTACTGCATGCAAGCAGACTGCTGCACAGGTTCTTTCTGATATTCTAAGGATGAGAACTGCAATATTTGTAGACTGTATGTATGAAAACCAAGTGTATATACTAATTCCAAAGTTCTACTGTGTATGAGCAATTCCCGTCTACACCAAAGCAAGATGACATCACAATAAGGTAGTATAAGCACCACGGCCATTTACACTCAGGGATGGAAAGCACCTATAACAATCGTTTAATGATATTACAGTGAGTTTTGAAATTCCCTTTTTTTTGTTTGTTTTTTTTGTTTGTTTTGTTTTGTTTTGTTTTGAGAATTACTGTGTTTTTTTTCTCCTTAAGTAACAGGACTCACAATTATGGGCCATGACTTTTCAGATTAATTTCTTCAAACCTTTTGGGTTTCTAATACCATGATGGGAATGGACCCCATTCCTAAGTCAAAATATGATTAAAGTTCATGAAATTAGTATTGTTTCAATCTTTGATTTTAGCCAAAAGTGCTCATCACAGCACCCACAATGCACCCAGAAATGACTCCTGCAATTCATACAGAGTTACATGTATTGGTTGCATACTAGAAGCCAAACTGTAACCATGACCTAATCTGTCAAGTAGACAGCTTAATGAGTTAGTGGCAAAACAGAAGAGCAGCAGAGACAAATAGCCTGGAATATTCCCCTTTGAATTGTTATCCTTGGGATAATAATTTATCCTTTATCACAGCTTATCTGCAAAGTGGATTGCCACTTATTCATGGTTACTGTAATATAATTGATCAATGTAGGGTGTATCTTGCATTCCTTTATCCATGAGTGTGGGATGCTTGTCAAATGTTTATTTGTAATCTCTCCATACTATACTTGGATTTTTCCCTTTTTACAATTCTCCGTTATGAATTTACTTAACGACATATGACTGTTGTTACCCTTTTCTTCTATTGCATCGATTGAGTTTTCTTCTAAATGACTATAATCTCTGTCAGCGTATATTCACTGTATAGTTCATACATCAGCAGAAGGCAAGTTATTGGTCTGTAGTTTTTAGGATAACTTGCAGGTTCACTGTTAAGGAGGAGTGTCATTTTTCCTGTGCTTAACAAGGTTGGTGTCTGAGGTCTGCACTTACTCAGGGCTAAATCGTCATGAAAAGATTTTAATAACTTTTAGCCAGAAGTTTCCTATTGCATCTGGGCCTGGGGTTTTCCAAATAGGATATTTTCTTAATTTTATTTCATTTCTTTTTGAATGAGTCTTCTATATCTCTTTCAGGTCATTCTCAAATGAATGACCTGAAAGAGATATTGAAGATTAATTAACGGAAAACTGTATTGCAAAAATTCTGCGTAAATGTCATTTTTATGTATTCAAATTTGTTTACTTGGCTAGTCTATCTGAGCAAGTATCTACCCTTTTCAGTGGAGTCCCAGGGAGGAAATCTTCCTTTATGCAATGTCATCTACATGAAATTCAGTGTATCAGTTGTATTGATTTTACATTATAAGTGTATATAAAATGAATGTTATAATACAAGAATCTTGCATCATAATGATATAGTAGTATAAAACATTTTGATTTCTGGTGTGACACTAGGGTTTAGACAGTCTAGAGGATTACTATTAAAGTTACATAAGTAATACATGGTTTTGTCATCCCGAATGATACACAGGTAGAGATTAGAAGAGTACAGTAAGGAGTGTTAAGGAAGCTATTTGTTTAACAGAATGAAGTAAAGTAATTGCTTTTGTATAGATTAATCTTTAGGCAGGAGCTAATTGTTTGTAAACATAATGTAGAAAGTGTATTTTTACATAAGTTGATGAGGTCATCATTCCTTCTAAGAGCAAATTTAAAGGCCATGAGGTAATTGTTTGAGTTTTGAAGTAAACACTTAGTATTTTGTTATGCCCTAATCTTGAACAGGATGGAGCTCCAGAGTTTTGCTATGAAGACAGAGTATAGTGGCACTCTGTAGTGATTGTTGGATTTGGTAGTGAAAATTAGATGCATATTGTCTGATATGAGATTTCTTCTAGGACTGTATTAGTTGGCAAAGGAGATTATTTCAGTGCAGTTATTGAGGAAGTTTAGGATACTGTGGAAAGTTTTCATTAGAACATAGTCAAATATGCTGTAGAGTTCAAGCAAATGGAGTTGCAGGAAGGCTTAGCAATGATATCGTGTTTGGCTGGTTGGCAGCAAATTTGGCTATTTTGTTATAAATGCTTCAAGATTATTTATATTAACTTGAGAGCATGTTTGTTAGTACAGATTAGACATACAAAGCAGTAGTAAGAGATATTTTGTAGCTTGTATTTGGGCTGTTAGGGTTTAGTTTTTTATATGAGTCAAAAATGTAGGTTATTGTTTCACCCACAGGAGTTAATATACTGTTTCCCATCCATTTACAAACAGTCACAAATATCTTCCTCCAGAACACCAGCATACTTCTCATCTTCTAGCTCTCCACTTGTCATCTCTCCACCCACATACTATCTTACATTCCAACAATGGAAACACTACAAATAGGTTCATAAGTTCATAGGTGTGTACTAGGCTAATGGCCCTGGAGCCTTTACAAACCTAGTCCATAGGATTACCCTGACATCGTGCCACCTAACCTTAGTTCCCAGTGCCTCTCTCGAGTAGAGCCACTGGAGTGATCCCTGGGTGAATTTTCTATTTGGAAGGCAACAGTCAAAAATTACGCAGACACTGGAAGATAAACACTTTATATAAAATCACAAAAACACGGCAAAGCTTTCAGGTAAAAACCCTTCTTCAGTGCATACATTTCAACAGTTAAAAACAAAATGATTATATAGTATGGGTCAGTATCACATGACTTGCAGCCAAGTAGTCACATGACATATACATAATAAAACATGATACTTTTCATTTCAATTTAGTTTGCTGTAAAAACTTTAGAACAGGTTTTAATGTTATAACATCATTTATTCCTGGTAGTTTATCTGCCTGTAACCTAGTTATCCACTCATATTCTTTCAACTCCAATTTATTATTTATGTCACCCCCTCTTAGTGTTGTCTCAACTATATGTATAACACGAAATGAAAATCTATGCTCAGCCCCATGTTCCTCTATATGCTTATATAGAGAATTAGTTTTTACGGCCCTGTTAATTTCTGACTTGTGGTCATACATCCAAACACGAGAAGTACCCCACAGAAGGCAAGGAAAAGGGACTGCAGCAGCGTGGAAAATTGCAACAAACTACATTAAATCTCAAACGCTTCCAGCTAATTCAAGCAGAAGTGGTACCGGAACGTAGTTTTCAAAAAACTAGAACAGCTTCAATTAGTACCTTAACACCAACTAAAAGGAAAAACAGTAGCCCTTTAGGACTCAACAAACATGTCCGACGATAAAGCAAGGTACATTGAACTTATCTAGCTTCGTGTTAACAGAAGCACATTATTCATTGCTACATAAGGGCCTAAACTTTATTCCAACGGCAATTGATGATGTGGTAAATGTATTAACAGATCTTAAACTGTTTATTAGGACAGTGACATTAAAAATGCTGTTTGGTAATAAATGTAATGTTGAATCTATATGTAAGTGGAGAAGTATGTTCATACCAAGTAATGTACCTGTGTTGACAGCGTTCCACGATTTATGTGAACAAGAAATTAGAGCAATATATAATAGTAATAATAAGCATGAGAGTGCAGCAAGGTCTAGAAACTTTAATTTGACCATAGAAGAGCATAAATCACTGAAGGCATTGATTAATAATAGCGACATTATAATTAAGTCAGCGGATAAGGGCAATGTTACTGTTATAATGGATAAGGATAAGTATATACATTCTATGGAAATCTTATTAAATGATTCTAAAGCCTTTAAAGTCATTAACCATAGTGATGTTAAAAAATGTGTTAGTACAATTAATATGGCTATATATGAACTGCAATTACAAGAAGATATAGATATAGATCTTTTTAATTTTCTTACAGTACCATGCCCCCTTATACCTAGTTTATATGGAGTTCCTAAAATACACAAATCCACCATAGATCCACCTATGAGACCTATAGTCTCAGGTGGAGGTTGGATTATCGAACCCATATCTATTTATTTGCAACAGCAATTATATCCTTTTATGAAAAGCTGTAGCACTGTGCTAAAGGATACTACTGATTTTTTAACAAAGCTAAGACAATGGCAACAATCTTCAAGAACAGAAGCAATATCATATGATAATGTTATACTAGCAACGTTGGATATTACCTCTCTCTTTACAGTAATACCCAATGATTTTGGTATTAATTGTATAAGAGAATTTTTAACAGAACAAACCCCCTATACATCGTAGAAACTATTTGTACATTACTAGATCTAGTTTTAACCAACAATGTATTTTTGTTTAACCAACAAATATATCTGCAAACATCGGGTGTAGCTATGGGTACTTCCATAGCAAACACCTATGCTAACTTGGTATTATATATCTGGGAGCAGAGATTTATACGAAACAAAGATAATAATTTTGTGAATAATATAGCATTTTACCAGAGATTTGTAGATGATTGTTTTTTATTGTGGAAGAGGACTGAGCCTCAGTTGAAATCCTTCTTATTATATCTAAATGAAAGTGCGAATTTTTTAAAATTTAAGATGGAATTTTCTAGGGACAAGATAGTGTTCCTAGATTTATTGTTGAACAAAACTGTTGACTCTTTTGAAACAAGTATACATCAGAAAGAGGTACATTCAGGACGATATCTGAATTCTGGCAGTATGCATGCTCCCCATGTATTCAAGAGTATAATAGGATCGCAGTTGGGTAGAGTAAGTAAATTAAATACTAATGAAGTTATGTTTAATATACAACTTGAATCCACAATACAGGAATTGCTTTCTAGTGGCTATAACAGCAGATTAATTTTGGAACTCAAGAACAAAACAATAGCCCAAAGGACCACTACCCTTAAACCCACATACATTGAAGGTACTACAATGGGTGAAGCAAGGGAACCTGATAAGAAAGTTAGATTTATTATTTCCTTTAGCTCCATTACACATCTAATACAACGAGTTATACAAAAAAACTGACTTATATTGATGGCATGCATGGAAGTAAGGAAAGTATTGGATGTTAAACCATATTTTTCCTTTAGAAATATGAGAACACTGAAGCAGCAATTGTGCTATAAGGATCTCTACACATTAAGAGCTTATAATAACATCAAGCCAGGAACATTTAAATGTTACAACTGTACATGTTGCATAGATATTTATGAAGGAACTAGTCATTCATTTAAACATCCCGTCACAAAGAGAGTCTATAATTTTAATGTTAAGGCTACCTGTAATACCACCTCAGTGGTATACATGGCTACCTGCTCTGTGTGTTTATCATTCTATATAGGTAAAACCATAAGAAAATTAAAAAATAGAATAATTGAACACAAGTCAGAAATTAACAGGGCTGTAAAAACTAATTCTCTATATAAGCATATAGAGGAACATGGGGCTGAGCATAGATTGTTATACATATAGTTGAGACAACACTAAGAGGGGGTGACATAAATAATAAATTGGAGTTGAAAGAATATGATTGGATAACTAGGTTACAGGCAGATAAACCACCAGGAATAAATGATGTTATAACATTAAAACCTGTCCTAAAGTTTTTACAGCAAACTAAATTGAAATGAAAAGTATCATGTTTTATTATGTATATGTCATGTGACTACTTGGCTGCAAGTCATGTGATACTGACCCATACTATATAATCATTTTGTTTTTAACTGTTGAAATGTATGCACTGAAGAAGAGTTTTTACCTGAAAGCTTTGCCGTGTTTTTGCGATTTTATATAAAGTGTTTATCTTCCAGTGTCTGCGTGAATTTTCTATTTCCCATCCACCTATCAAGGTTTCACTTGAAGAGGGCCAGTCAGGTGCTCTGTTTGACATGTATGGGAAGTCTATTCCATAGCAAGGGCAGTCTCTGGGTTATGAACCTGTCCCTCCAGCACGTTCTGTTGATTGTGGTAATGGGGTTGAGGTCACTGGAGCTATATTACTATTAACAAACTTAACATCTTACAATGCACACTTGTTTCCAGTCCACTCCTCAGCTGCTGTCCTCTACAAACCAAACTAGGGCAGATATGGTTACACTGAAATAATCTCCCTAAACCTGTACTCTCTCAAGCAGGTTCACATTCTTAACTATACATATCTCAAGAACAACTCCATGCACCCCAATGTTAAAATTAAGTGTAGACATAAACACACATGACTTTCATCAAACCTCATAATAGGTAGAAACATCCATAATAGCTCTGGTCAAATAACTCCTCCGCAGACA
>NC_056734.1:208120549-208125549 GCF_019279795.1 Protopterus annectens
CTCATTAGACCCATTATAGAGTACAACGGCCCTTTTGGTATGTACCTCACAAGACATCTACAACAATGGGAAAGGCCACAGAAATACCTCACAAAGAGGATTACTGGCATCAAACAGATGCCCTATGCAGACCGTCTCAAAAAACTCCAGCTTTACTCTGTCACATATCGCCTACTCAGAGGCGATCTCTGCCTAACATACAAAACTATGTCAAACCCAGAGGTGTTGGACATGCTCCACTTAAAGAAATCTCAATCCATCCAAGTTACACACTCTATGGACCTAAGCCTTGTCACCACAATAAACAGAACATGCTGGAGGGATAGATTCCTGTCCGAGACACTTCCCATACTCTGGAACAGACTACCTATCTATGTCAATCAGAGCTCCTCATTAGCACTCTTAAAGAAAAATCTTGATGACTGGATGGGAAATAGGAAATTCACCCCAGGGATCACTTCTGTGGCTCTGCTTGACAGGGGCACAGGAGAATAATTTTCTTGGATGGCGAAAGCCAGGGTACATTTTTGTCTAGGCTTATATAGGCCCTAGGGCCAATAGCAGTACCTACCTATGAACCTATGAACCTAATCTAGAAATAAAGAGGTTATAGTGCCCCTCTACTCATCACTCATTAGACCCATCATAGAGTACAATGCCCAATTTGGGATGTACCTCGCAAGACACTTTCAACAGCTGGAAAGACCACAAAAGTACCTCACCAAGAGGATTACTGGCCTCAAACATATGTCCTATGTAGCCCGACTGAAAAAAACTCCGGCTGTGCTCAGTGCCATATCGCTTACTCAGAGGTGATCTCTGCCTGACTTACAAAGCCATGTCCAACTCAGAATTGATGGACATGCTCCACCTAAGAAATCCAAGTCACTGCGAGCCATGCACTCTAGTGAGCTAAACCTCGCCACAACAATAAATAGAACATGCTGGAGAAATAGATTCCTATCACAGAGACTCCCCATGTTTTCGAACAAAATTCCAAATTACATCAGGCAGAGCCCCTCACTAATACTCTTCAAACCTTCACAAGTGGATGGGTAACAGAAAATACACCCCTGGAATCACTTCATTGGCTCTCCTTGACAGAGGATCAGTTAATTAATCAATGGGGTGGTGAAAGCCGACACACTCTGGCTAGGCTTATAAATGCCCTCGGGCAGATAGCCTAGTACCTACCTATGAACCTATAACCAAGCTCACCAAAATAACTTTCTGAACAAATCAAATAACATGCAAAATACCTCTTTCCTAAGTCCCAGAGTTCAACTCTGGTAGATGTTTTGATTACAACAACACTTACTTTCAAACAGTCACAGGGAAATATTCAGGTCACCTCTAAATAATCTGTAAAGATTCTTCCTTACAGCATGATAATGCCTAAGGCTGATGATCCATGCAGCCATTACCCTACATGAAAGGTCAGCTTATTTGATTTGCAAGGGCTGTGGCCCCCTTTTTTATACAGCATTTACTTACATAATTGCTTATATTAATTGAACTTTGCAGGAATGCTCTTAAACTAATAGAAAAAAAGTATCTCCCATCTTAAAGCAAAAGTTCTGTTTGCAAGTATTTACATTACAATCCTTGTTATACATCATTCTGATGTGAACCACTGTAATGTTTGAGAATGCCTCCCAAAACACTATTGAAACCATAGTGTTTTTGATTTTAGGATAAATAGTTGTGCTGTGAGACCAAGCCAGGCTATCTGCATTATGGTTATTCAAGTCTGGTCTGTGTTTCACAGTGAAATTAAAGGGTTGCAGGGAGAATGGCCCATCCATATAGTTTCTGACTCCCACCTTGCTGTCTATTCAGCCACTGTAGTGCAGCATGGCCTGTTACCAATGTCAGCTCTCAGTTGAGAAAGTAATACTTAATGAAGACAATGCCCATTTGATTGTCATGCATTTTATTTCATAGTGGAATATCTGGTTCTTGATCTCAGTTTTTGATGAAAAAATACAGTATTTTTTTATCAAAAAAATCTGTGATAATTCTGATACTAGGCCTGAACTTTTTACTGACTTTCTACCACAGGTATAAATCCTTTTTTATGTAAATCAAGTTGTTTATGGCTGACTGTCACCAGTCATGCATAGTGTAAATAAATATGAAATGTCTGCACATATCTTAAATGAATTTTCAGTTCATTATGGCATGACATGGATGTGTCCAGTTGTTGTGTAAACTCAACAAGTGTTATTTCTTTTTATCATTGTTTGTATAAATTCAAAAATTGTTTGTATAAACCCAGCCACTGGGGATGCATAAACCAATGCATTTCTTTGTGCCGGTCCCAAGCCCGGCTAAATGGGGAGGGTTGCGTCAGGAAGGGCACCTGGCGTAAAACCTCTGCCAAATTACTTATGCGGAGAACATTTCATATTTCTATACCGGATAGGTTGAGGCCCGGGTTAACAATGACCGCCACCAGTACTGTTAGCCAACAGGGTGCTGGCGGACATTGGGCTACTGTTGGCCCAAGGAGAAGAGGAGGGGGAAGGCATGCCTTTAGGCTAGAAGAGAGGAGGAAGGTTAGGAGTGTAGTAGTGAGGGTAGGAACTTTGAATGTTGGCAGTATGACTGCTATAGGGAGAGAGCTAGCTGATATGATGGACTGAAGGAAGGTTGATATATTGTGCGTGCAAGAGACCAGATGGAAGGGAAGTAAGGCCAGGTGTATAGGAGGTGGGTTTAAATTGTTCTATCATGGTGTGGATGGCAGGAGAAATGGGGTAGGGGTTATCCTAAAGGAGCAGTATGCCAAGAGTGTTTTGGAGGTGAAGAAAGTGTCTGATAAAGTGATGTTTATGAAGCTTGAAACTGATGGTGTAATGATGAATGTTGTTTGTGCATATGCTCCACAAGTTGGGTGTGCGATGGATGAGAAAGAAAATTTTGGAGTGAGTTGGATGAAGTGGTGGTGAGTGTACCCAAGGGTGAGAGACTAGTGATTGGAGCGGACTTCAGTGGGCATGATGGTGAAGTTAACAGATGGGATGAGGAAGTGATGGGTAGGTATGGTGTTAAGGAGAGGAATGCAGAAGGTCAGATGATTCTGGATTTTGTGAAAAGGATGGACATGGCTGTGGTGAATACGTATTTTAAGAAGAGGGAGGAGCATAGGGTGACATACAAGAGTGGAGGAAGATGCACACAAGTGGATTATATCCTATGTAGGAGGGCTAGTCTGAAGGAGATTGGAGACTGTAAAGTGGTGACAGGGGAAAGTGTAGTTAAGCAGCATAGAATGGTGGTCTGTAGGATGACGGTGGTGATCGAGAAGAGGAGGAGGAGGAGTGTGAAATCAGTGCCAAGGATTAAATGGTGGAAGTTAAAAAAGGGTGATTGTGAGGTGGAGTTCAGGGAAGAGTTAAGACAGGCACTAGGAGGCAGTGAAGAGTTACCGAATAGCTGGGTAACTACAGCAGAGCTAGTAAGGGAGACTGCTAGAAAGGTGCTTGGTGTGACATCTGGACAGAGGAAGGAGGACAAGGAGACCTGGTGGTGGAATGAGGAAGTACAGGAGAGTATACAGAGGAAGAGGCTGGTGAAGAAGAAGTGGGATTGTCAAAGAGATGAAGAAAGTAGACATGAGTATAAGGAGATGAGACGCATGGCAAAGAGAGAGGTGGCGAAGGCTAAGGATATGACATATGGAGAGTTGTATGAGAGATTGGACACTAAAGAGGGAGAAAAGGACCTGTACTGATTGGCTAGACAGAGGGACAGAGCTGGGAAAGATGTGCAGCAGTTAAGGGTGATAAAGGATAGTGAAGGAAACGTACTCACAAGTGAGGAGAGTGTGTTGAGTAGATGGAAAGAGTACTTTGAAGGGCTGATGAATGAAGTGAATGAGAGAGAAAGAAGGTTGGATGATGTGGGGATAGTGAATCAGGAAGTGAAACAGATTAGCAAGGAGGAAGCAAGGACAACTATGAAGAGGATGAAGAATGGAAAGGCTGTTGGCCCAGATGACATACCAGTGGAAGCATGGAGGTGCTTAGGTGAAATGGCAGTGGAATTTTTAACCAGATTGTTTAATGAAATTTTGGAAAGTCAGAGGATGCCTGAGGAGTGGAGAAAAAGTGTTTTGGTACCTATCGTTAAGAATAAGGGTGATGTGTAGAGTTGCAGTAACTACAGAGGAATAAAACTGATCAGTCACAGCTTGAAGTTATGGGAAAGAGTAGTGGAAGCTAGGTTAAGAAGGGAGGTGATAATTAGTGATCAGCAGTATGGTTTCATGCCAGGAAAGAGCACTACATATGCAATATTTGCTCTGAGAGTGTTGCTGGAGAAATACAGAGAAGGTCAGAAGGAGTTGCATTGTGTCTTTGTGGGCTTAGAGAAAGCATATGACAGGGTGCCCAGAGAGGAGTTGTGGTATTGTATGAGGAAGTCGGGAGTGGCAGAGAAGTATGTAAAAGTAGTACAGGATCTGTAGAGGGTAGCGTGACATTGGTGAGGACTACGGTGGGAGTGACAGATACGTCTAAGGTGGAGGTGGGATTACATCAAGGATCAGCTGAGCCCTTTCTTATTTGCAGTGGTGATGGACAGGTTGACAGATGAGATCAGACAGAAGGCCCTGTGGACTATGACGTTTGCAGATGACATTGTGATATGTAGTGAGAGTAGGGACCAGGTTGAGGAGACCCTGGAGAGGTGGAGATATGCTTTAGAAAGGAGAGGAATGAAGGTCAGCAGGGCTAAAACAGAATATATGTGTGTAAATGTGAGGGAGGGTAGAGGAATGGTGAGGATGCAGGGAGTAGAGGTGGTAAAGGTGGATGAGTTTAAGTACTTGGGATCAACAGTTCAGAGTAATGGTGAGTGTGGAAGAGAAGTGAAGAAGAGAGTACAGGCAGGGTGGAGAAGAGTGTCAGGAGTGATTTGTGACAGACAGGTACCAATAAGTGTGAAAGGGAAGGTCTACAAGAAGGTAGTGAGACCAGCTATGTTATATGGGTTGG